>NW_015657967.1:224910-232987 GCF_001515625.1 Sinocyclocheilus rhinocerous | reverse complement strand
AATGAATAAAATGAATAAATAACACATTCTTGATTTTATGGCATTTCACAAAACGCCCCAACTTTTCTGGTGTAATTACTTAGGAAATAGAACAGTTATCGAATAAGCATGTGTCCTATTCTCTGTACTAAACTCCTGAGACGTTGTCTCATATTTTATAGCAGTCACTACAATTTATGAGTGTGTGTGTGTGTGTGTGTGTGTGTGTGTGTGTGTGGAAAAAAATCAGATGTAACTCCCTCTGTAATCATTAACATTTTCATAAGTGACTGTAATTTAATTACACTTTTTTTTCTCAGTAACTGTAACTGGTTAGAATTACATTTATTTTGTAATTAAATTACGTGATTCCGTTACATGTAATCAGTTGTCAGCATTGACATAAGATCAGTCACTTGTCAGGTCGCTCTACAGCATTGGATTTACAAAAAAATATTTCAAGTGTTTCAACATTGCATCACCTACTGATGATTTAATGTTTATTAGAATTATCACTCAGTAGGTTATTTAACCATCTGTTACAATGTCTTTGGAAGGCTTTTGTCTTTCAAACACATTAAAATGCACAACTTCACATTATTTCTTATTTCCCGTCATCTGAACATCTTTCACATAATATATTTTCTTGAAGTCACCCCTGAGATTTTGAAAGAAATATTCAATAATTAAGTATCACATTTTCATGTTCACGGTTCTCTGACATTGGTTAATGGTCACATGACATGCAGGTAAACAAATAACATAATTTTGTTAGGAAGTGTTTTATTTTGATTTATGTTATTTTAAAATGATTTATTTTAATCTTACATTTTTATGATTTGATTAATGATTAACTTTTCATTGAACTGACAAAACCCCTGCAGTACATTTACGAACATCAGTTTGGGAAACCTTGACGTAATGTAATGTTTAATGCACTTTATGTTGTTAATTTCAATGAATGGAAATATATTTTCTTACTCTTTGTAATGTTATATCAATATACAATATTATCCTATTTAAATTAATGTGATAAATAAGTTAGGTCAAAAGTAATCGAAAAGTCATCAAAAAGTAGTCTGATTAACGTCTGATATATATTAGGGGCGTTTCCTGAATTTGTAGTACAAAAATAAAACAAAAAAAAATCTTTGAGTGTAAACTAAATGAGCCAATGCATATTGGCGTGCAAGATTTGCATCTCATGCTCTGCCCCGCAGCACGGGTATAAATGCGGAAGCGAGTGCAATGCAAATTCAGCTTTTCGCTTCGGAGCCGAATGGTTTTTGACTGTTCTGCTCAACTATCGTATTCGTGAGACTGACGAGCTACGAGTGCTCAGGGAGGAGCTTCTCGGAGTGTTGTATGCTTCAGCACTAAAAGAGCTAATTGCCCTAAAAGAGCAAACACGGGTGTGACATTGCGTCTTTTTAAAGATGTCATTCCACCTATGTATTTTTGGATGAGGTCATTACCTGGCGCCGGATGACAGTCACGATTGTTGCCGCACAGGCATGGGCATTGAGCACGCTGAGGCTGCTTTCGTGGATGCCTGAGTCATGCTCTCACTACAGGAGGATGACCATCTCGGCGTTGCAGTCGAGACTCCAATACCTCAGGAGAGGTGGAGCCCCCTTACCTATGCCCCAATCCAGGTCTTCTTCTGTTCCACAGAAGAGGGCTACTTTGGTGAATAGACAGGGTGACCTGAAGGTTACAGTGGGGGCAAACCCGCCGAGTACATCTTCGTGGGCCCCCAATTCCTCTAGCACGACGCAAGCTGTGGAGCTTACGGGTAAGCACGCCGGTCCTTCTTGCATGGAAGGACCGGTCATTTCATTCGGTGCTCCTCCGAATGACTAGATGTCGATTGCGGCATCGGAGGGTGAGCTGGAGTCTGGGGATGAGGACTCGGCTGCGTTGCATCGGAGAGAGCAGCGTTGTCCGAGACTGACCCAGAACTAACAGCTATGATTTCCCGGGCTGCCAAGGCGGTCGGGCTCAAGTGGAGAGAGCCACCGTGTCCCGAGCCATCGAGGTTAGATGATTGGTATCTCGGGGCGGCCCGGGCTGCTTCTCAGCCACCTGCCCCAGTGCCATTCTTTCCGGAAGTGCATGAGGAGGTGACTAGGTCGTGGAAGGCACCTTTTTCTGCCCAAAACTGGTCTGGTGCCTCCTCCTGCCTCACTACCCTCGATGGTGGGGTGGCCAGGGGATACGCGGCGATCCCTCCAGTGGAGCGTGCGGTTGCGATGCAATTGTTTCCAAGGAGCACTTCCACCTGGAGGGGTAACCCCCGTCTCCCATCCAAGGCCTGTAAGTTCTCGTCTGTTCTTACGGCCAAGGCTTACGGAGCTGCTGGACAGGCTGCCTCCGCCCTGCACACCATGGCACTCCTGCAGGTATACCAGGCCAAGGCACTAAAGCAGTTGCAGAAGGGTAGTTCTGATCCAGGGCTGATGCAGAAGCTGCGCACAGCGACGGACCTTGCCTTACGAGTGACAAAAGTCACTGCGTGCTCCCTCGGTCATACAATGGCCACGTTGGTGGTCCAGGAATGCCATCTCTGGCTGAACCTGGCAGATTTGCGGGAGACCGACAAATATCGTCTTCTCGACTCCCCTGTCTCCCAGGCCGGCCTCTTCGGTGATGCGGTTGAGAGCTTTGCCCAGCAGTTCTCGGCTGCCCGGTGCGGCGCCGCCCGTCCAAGCCCCCGCCAAACCAGGCGGCAAGCGCAAGAGCAAGTGGCCCTGAGACGGGCAACCCAGAGATGGAAGGGACAGCTCTTTGGGAGATGGTGACCGCACCACTCCCTCCCCCGGAGGAGGGCCGGGTGGAGAATTTTTTGTTTCCTTTTCATTTTGTTCCGCGGTACCCAAACCATCAAAAAAAGAGCAGTTTCCACTATCTTTGGGTTCCAAGAGGGCGCTATGCCTGGCCATCATCATCCCCCTCTTCTATCGCCAGTGTGCAGCAGGGCCCGGTTCAGGAAAGCTATGCCTTCTCCCGCACCCCCTGCCCAACCCTGGAGTCAGGTAGGTGTTACACCACACACCCGGACCCCACTTCTGGATGCTATGCATCCCGAGTCGGGTCCCTGTCCTCCAACATGCTGCCCCACCGTGGGTACGTCTGTGGTTCCTCTGGTCCCACTTGTACGGTTTCTGGGAGCCTGGCTAGCGCTCCCCAGTCCGTCTCTCTGGCTCATTCGGACCGTCAGACTTGGCTATGCGATACAGTTCGCCCGGCGTCCCCCCAAGTTCAGGGGCATCCAGTTCACCTCCGTGCTGACCAGGGATGCTCCTGTCTTATGGGCAGAAATCGCAGTCCTGCTGGCTCCCTCCAGCCGATATGAGGTCGGGGTTTTACAGCCCTTACTTCATTGTTCCCAAGAAAGGCGGTGGGTTACGACCAATCTTGGACCTGCAAGTTTTGAACCGGGCCCTTCACAAGCTCCCGTTCAAAAAGAAACGCATTTTTGAATGCATCCGTCCCCAAGATTGGTTTGCAGTGATCGACCTGAAGGACGCATATTTTCATGTCTCGATTATCACTTGGCACAGGCCATTTCTCCACTTTGCGTTCGAGGGACGGGCATATCAGTACAAGGTCCTCCCCTTCGGGCTGTACCTGTCACCCCGCATCTTCACGAAGGTTGCGGAGGTGGCCCTTGTTCCTGTAAGAGAACACGGCATTCGCATTCTCAACTATCTCGATGATTAGCTCATTCTGGTGCAGTCACAGGATCAGTTGTGTGAACAAAGGGACATGGTGCTCAGTCACCTCAGCCAGTTGGGACTTCAGGTCAACTGGGAAAAGAGCAAACTCTCTCCAGTGCAGAGGATCTATTTTCTTGGTATGGACTTGAACTCGGTCAACCTGACAGCACGCTTCACAGCGGAACGTGTTCGGTCAATGCTGAACTGCTTGAATTCTCTCAAGGGCAGGACAGCGGCCCCACTGAAACTATTTCAGAGGCTCCTGGGGCATATGGCATCTGCAGCTGCAGTAACGCCGCTCAGACTGCTTCATATGAGGCCGCTTTAGCACTGGCTTCAAGTCGCCCGCCATCTCCTCCTATGGAGTCAGAAGCATCTGAGGTTGTTTCGTGCCATTTACATTCCGGGCCTGCTCAAGCCTGTGCTTCCGGGAGAATGGAGACTCCATCCCCAGGTGGTCCAGCTGATATGGAGACACTTCGGAGACGCACAGGTAGACTTGTTTGCCTCTCCATACACGTCCCATTGCCAGCTGTTCTATTCCCTGACCGCGGGAACCCTCGGCATGGATGCACTGGCGCACAGCTGGCCCCGGGGCCTACGCAAGTATGCGTTTCCCCCAGTGAGCCTACTTGCACAAACACTGTGCAAGGTCAAGGAGGACGAGGAGCAGGTCCTGCTAGTTGTGCCTTACTGGCCCAACCGGACCTGGTTCCCGGAACTGATGTGCCTCGCTACAGCCTCTCCCTGGCGCATTCCTCTGAGGAAGGACCTACTTTCTAGGACCTACCCATGGCCCAATGTGCTGCTCTACGCTTTTCCTCTGCTTTGCCTGATATCTCCTACTCTGGTCAGGGTGAAAGAACAGAGCCTGACTCTGATTTTGATAGCACCCAACTGGCCTAAATTTTCATGGCTGGCAAAGATCGTTCCTCTTCTGTATGCACAGCCATGGCCCTTCCCATTACGCATGGACCTCCTGTCTCAAGCAAACGAGGAAATATACCACCATTACCCAGACAGGGTAGCTTTCTGGGCCTGGCCCGTGAGACGGCAAATTTAAACACATTGGGGCTCCCCCCTTGTGTTGTTGCTACCATGCAGAATGCTAGAGCCTCCTCTACACGCTCCCTTTATGATTGCAAGTGGCGTGTGTTTGAGGAGTGGTCCGAGGGGTGTCAGTGATATCATATCAGTGCTCAGTTGTTGACATTTTGGGGTTTTTGCAAGACCTTATCGATGGTGGTAAATCTTTCTCCACTATTGAGGTCTACTTAGCAGTTCCAGGATGGGACCTCTTCATGGTGCTGGAGGCTTTGTCTCAACAGCCGTTTGAACCCCTGGGAAATATTCCCCTGAAGCTTCTATCTTTCAAGACAGCTCAGCTCCTGGCCTTGGCATCAGCCAAACGTGTCAGTGATTTGCACACACTCTCTGTTCACCCCTTGCATACTAATTTATCTCTCAGTGGAGATAAGGTTTTTCTTAGGCCTAACCCGGCTTTTATGCCTAAATGCTTCCCAGCTTTCACATGTGAGGTGCTTGAGCTTTCAGCTTTTTACCCTCCTCCATTCTCCTCTGCGGAGGATCAGAGGCTGAAGCTTTGTGCCCTGTTCATGCCCTGCGGGTTTACATTGACAGGACCAGTCCTTTCAGGAGGAGTGATCAGCTCTTCATTTCTTTGGCTCACTTTGTGAGGGGTCAGATACTTAGTAACGTGTCAAGCACCACCTTCCAGGTGACCGTCCTCTGACTTACAGGGCTTCGCTGTGAGTGTACTGGGCAACCGGGGAGCTGTCCATATCTCCCATAGGTGGATCTCAAACACAAGATGATGAAAGAGAACAGATGTTTTCAGGTCAATGAGGATTATGATTTGAGTAACATGAGACTGGAGAATCAATGGTATGGTTGGTTAGTGAGGCCCTCAACTGATTTATATGACATGACAAGAGGACTTGTTATTACATTTATATTATGTTCAGTGACTTTCTGTCATGGTTAAAAGTAAAAAATATGATTAAAATATAACTTGCTGATAAACATTCTGATTTTATGAACCCATGCTCTGGCTTACATGACGTTTGATCTGGTTCAAGTACACGTCGGTCTTGTTTGGAGACCAAACACACAGTGGGGATTCTGGGTCCAGAGCTATCATTAGAAACAACAGGTTTAGTAAAAAAAGCACCCTATGAGCCAATAAATAAATAAATAAATCAGATTCTGGAAATAAATTTTAGAGGAACTAAAATAAATTATTCAGTCCAGTGACCGATGGTGCAGTCCGATAATATCAGTGGCCCTCAAGTGAACGCTTGCACTGGCGCAGAAGAATGAGTTGCATACCTGTTAGATCCATGATACGGTCAGTTGTTCTGCAATGTTACGGAAACTGGAGAAACAAGCATAGGCGAGAATCAATGTGCAGGTAGTTTAATAAAGTGACAAAATAATAATAATAATTAAACACTGAAAACAGAGAACAAAACACGAGCAGAACGGCAGCCATAATATTCAACAACTGACAAAAAAAAAAAAGACAAGAGAAACACAAGGGCTATATAAAGAGGAGAACATGGAGAGAAACGATGCAGACAGCAAACGGGCAAAGCACACACAGAGAACGTAAGTATAAGTATATCTGTTAGTAAAACACAATAAAACACAAAATAATTAATGAAACAGGAAAAATATAAAAAGTCAAAGGGTTGTACAACATTTAAATCATGTGACAACTTGCCCTAACTGGATATTTTTGTAAAAATACTGTACTGGACATTTCGATTCAAAATTCACATTTAACATCTATCCTCATTATTCTGCCCAAACGACACAGTGTCTTAATTCCGTATGCTGCGAGTATGAGTGTAATTTGTTTGGTAAGGTGAGAGATGACAAAATAATTAAGCATAGTTCAACCCTCTGTGTAGCGCTAGCGCATGCAGGATGAAACTAAATATCAAAGAACATCTATGAGAAATAAATCAAAACATGGCACAACTCAGTAGGTCACATTAAAATTATGAGTTACAAATCATCTCCTCCTAGTTACAGCAGCTGAAATTAGTATCATGGCATATTAATATTGGTGTCATTAAGACTATGATTATGTATATGGACATCACTGTGCTCTTGCTGAAATGCTTTTATCAAATGCAATATTATTGTAGCAGCATGGAAATTACTAATAACAGAAAAACACGAGCATGCAGCTGCTATTATTCTGCTGCACACAACTGTTTCAATCGCTGGAATCATTTGTGACTCATGAGAAAAAACACATTGAAATCTGCCTAAGCAAACATCTAGATTTAAGAATTATTTATTTATTTTGCAAACAAAGCAATACAGACAGATAAACAAGGCAATTATGAAAAGAAAAGAGGAAGTAAAACATAATACATGAGGAAACAAGTAAACAAGCAGACAGATAGGAACAGGAGAAAACAAACCATACAAATATACACGTACATATACATACATACAATATAAACATCTCAACATTTGTTATCTTTACATCCAGAGTGTTTGAAAATGTGAAGCATTGAAGGAATAATATATGTATAATATTTTATAAAAAAAATTAAAATAAATAAAATATAATAAAATAAAATAATAAAATAAAATAAAAGCAAAAAGCAAGGCAAAAGAGAAAAAGAAAGAAAGTGGTATGGGGGATAGTGCAGATAGCTTCTGTTGTTGAATGGCCATTGACACCAAGGGCATAGATGCAACCAGGTCATGCAACAATGATCCGGAAGGTCCTGTCAAGGTGTGCTTGTGGGCCCTTCCAAGGCATCTTGAAGCGGGAATGTGCAATGCTCTACATTCCAGTGAAATGTGCATATACAGCATTTATAACGATATTGACGTTCAAATGTAATTAATGTAATATGAATTTTCTAAAGAAAACATGAGTGTTTCTAAGTAGATTAAAGTAGATTACATTTTAATTTCATGTATATTTACAAATATGGCCACGTTCACACAGCAGCAGAATATGGTTGTCAGTCCTGTATTTGAGTCCTTAATACGGTTACGTTCACACACAGTTCGGTTATTTACGGGTGTGACAACCGCATTCTGTAACCGAACTCACACCTGTAAATTTCCAGGACTCACAACCGCATTCTCGGAACACACGCGCTGTGTGAACGGAACAGGACTGGACAACTAGTTGTCTGTCACGTCATACAGTGCGAGAGGGAGCCGCTCTGCCGTACAAACGCACGCCTACCGTGTGTTACGTGTTTTTTATGTGTGTTTTCGGTAACTTACAGTGACGGAGAAATGAGCTGCGTGTCTTGTCATCTGAAAATTTTAGATCCCGTCAGTTTTCCACTGGAGCCGCTCCCGTCAGTTTTGTGTTCTGCGCG
>NW_015657967.1:217973-224877 GCF_001515625.1 Sinocyclocheilus rhinocerous | reverse complement strand
ATCAGTTTTCCACCGGAGCCGCTCCCGTCCGTTTTGTGTTCTGTGCGCGACTCAAATACTCCGCTCTCCACCCAAATTTAAAGGCTGCTGTCGGTTAATGAAGATTTGACGGATTAACTCGCGGCTCGATTGGACTCTCAGGGCTCTACGCTTATTTTTCTTTTTAGGAGCGCTTGTGCTCCTAACTTAAAAAATGTAGGAGCACCAAAATTTGATAAAAAAAATAGCCTTCCCATTACGAGGTGATATTTGACTCCTTAAAGTGATTTACAGTAGAATTTAGTTTTTACCTTTGTAATGGCATTTTTCTATCTTTATTAAAAGTATGTCATCTTTTATGTCCATTTTTAAAAAATTATTATTTTATAAGCTTTTTAAAAAATTCTAGATAAAACCATAGAATAAGAACAAGTAGAATAAGAATAATAACTAATCAAATGAAATCAGTATTAAAATAATGCTGTGAGCTACTCAAAGCTGCTAGTTGGTTCAGGCTTGGGGCCAGGATCTGATTTACGACATCCTGTGTCTTGGGCCTCTTGTGGAATTCTGGGCTCCTCAGGTTTCAGCCATGTTTGACCAAATCTTAGATTGTCTGATTCGGTCTGATATCCTACACCATCTTTGATTTTACACTGTCGCTATGGTTACTGGTAAGGAATACGGGCTTGACTCCCATTGCACATTCATACACACAGTATTCTAAACACAACTGTAAGCTGCTGTGTGAACGGGACATTTAGAGACTCACACCTGTAAAGAAAATGCGATTGTCAATCCCAAAAATTGACAGTGTGAACATAGCCTATGACTTAAATGCAAGAGAGATTTCACATGTATAACAATAATAATATTAATAACAATAAATGTTATTTCATAAAGCGCTATTTTAGAATAAAAAAAATCTATACTAAAATTATCAAATAATGTAGAGCAATGTCATAAGAATATCATAAGCTAATGAAGTGGATTCCTAACAATATCATTTGTATCATTATTGTTAATTATTACTTGTTAAATTAACCCAAATCTTTTGTGAGTTGATCATAAACGCACCAACCATACTAATTTTCCAGCTAAAACTCCAGACCATAATAGAAACTGACCTGAAAGTGAGATACAAGGTTTGAAAATCAAAATGCAGTTGAAAACCTGAACTAATAGAAACGACTTGGTCATGATGATTTCCTCATGATGTTCCAGACTTGCTTTCTTCCCGGGAACACAAAAGGATACTTTATTTTACATGTTCTTTTGCACTGAAGCTCTAAAATTTTATACAAAAATATTAAGATATTCCTATTCAAATTAGTGTCATTTTGAGATTTATTGTTAGCTTGAATTTAAATTGTGACAAAAACACATTCAAAAGCAAAAATGATTGATATACATTATTCAAATGCCAATTAATCAAATAATTTTAAAATGGAAGTAAATGTCATATTATTATTATTATGTTGTATTTTATAAAAATATATACATTAAAAGTCTGGCAGAAGGGCAGAACATTAAAAAAAACATACAAATAAAAAGCATTTTAAAGTATTAAAGTATAAAAAAAAAGTTAAACACATAACACATAATGATACCTGTAGTAGACTTGCATGTACATGTATGATGAACATGAGCTCCATACAGATGAAGAGCAGGTGTAAATGGCATTTCCTGTTTTTATTTTGGATAAAGAACATGATTTGGTTATGAGATGAGTATGTTGTCACGTAATTGAGTGAATAAAGAAACTCCTACAGGTGTGGGCAGAGATAAGCATTGTTTGCTTGTTAATCCATTCAGTCCATCTCTAAAAACTTTTATATATATATATATATATATATATATATATATATTTCTACTGTTGTGAGTTGAGAAACATAATTTAAGTGTGACAACTGGAGATGACAGACACTAAGAACCTTACAGGACCATAAGCTCTGGATGAAATATGAAGCACTGAAGTATCGAGAGCATAACATTCCCAATAGCTGACAGACGACAAGAAGGAGATCATGTAAATATGTGTCCATCATTCTCCTTCACTAAATGAATAGTGGGAATATTCTCCTGCAATGCAATGACTATTGGCACATGAATCCTGAAGTACAACAGATGCTGGTCTATCAATTACAGGCAGCTGTCCAATCAAATCTGAGTCTGTCTCCATCTGCTCACAATGATGCAGGGGGGAAAAATAGAGTGGAAACTCGATTGTTACTGAATATTTCCATCCGCACATCTGAGGACAGCCAGGATGAAAACCACGTTCCATTAATATGCAACTGATTCATTTAAAAAGAAGAAGAATTGCATGTATAACGCATTCTTTATTTTCATTACTGTGCATCATCTTCAGTAAAGCCACATTTTGATTTATATTTTATTGCCAGGTGTAAACCAGGTCTGTCAGTTCACTAAAAAAAACTAAATTAAATATATATATATATATAAATGCTCAGATGTTGCTTTTTTCATACCTCTGGAAAATTCCCAGTTATGTTTCATTGCAGGATCAGATGTTGCCAAAATACATTTTAGAAAAGAAACAGATACACGCACAATAGTTCTCATACAGTAAGAAGATGTGGAGCAGCTCAGATTAATGTTTGAATTTACAGAGATTTTGATAGTCATGTTCATTTTAATCACTAATTGCATGTATGATTTCATAATGAGGAAAACAAACTTTCAGGTTTCTTCAGTGCATGGCTTGGTTTATGTGAATCATTTAATTAATAACATCACCTGTTTACTTGAGGAGTGCTTTCCAACATCAAATGAAATGCAGAATGATTGATTCATCACTGAACACTGCCTGTTTACAAAGTTTAGAGTTAATATAATATTAGTCCTCCAACAATACAAAAAAAAAAATAGCGTAAAAACAAATTTAACTTAGAAACTGCTAGTAAATTTCATAAATAATTACAAAGAAATGGCAAGTGACACACTGAATTAAACATGAAATATTAATGTATGTTTGGAGACAGTTGACAGATGGATGAAGTTCATATGAAATATACACGACAGTTTGGGTTCGCTATGATTTTCAGAATCTAAATACAGAGTTCTGGCATGAAACTCTAGATGGCACAGTCCGATAGGTCTAACTCAGTCTGACCTAATGACATCGTTAACACATGGCACAGCTGATTGGTTCTCTCCTGTATCGGTAACCAATGAGCTCGCTGCTCAACATTCAAATATATGACTAGTGCTTGTCGTAGCAGTTGCAGCGCACTTTAGAGCAGCCTAAATCAACATCTAAGATAAGTGAATGCTCTTTTAATCCATATCGCTGTGTATATTTTTATAAGGGCTAATTGAATACAAAATGAGCAACCGTAAATAATTTTAATAAATAAACTAAGTGTCATGTTAGCAGTTTGCATTGTATGCAGCAGCAAAATTTTAACACTAGAACTGCCACGGGGTAAATTTTACCCGTGGCTGTTTTTAAAATGTACATAAAAGATTTTAAATAAAACATTCAAGTCTCCCAGTCACTGACTTTTACTAAATTTGTGTGATTTACAATCCCCTGTTGTTAAAAACTGTTTAGATAAAACCAGATCAAAAAACGGGGCATTTATACCTATAAGCGCCAGCGTGGGTCAAATTTACCCGCTATATAATGCCTGTATGTTTGTGCTGTCATTTTCGTGCTGCTTATGTTTTAACATAGTACATTGTTAGGCAACGCCTTTCACTCAATTAGCGGTGAATTAGGCCTATTATTGCTCATTATTGTCTATAGGCTATTTTTAGTAATTTAAATAGCGTAGGTTATCTTAATATATTGATTACTGACATTGTATTATAATAGCCTATTACACCACCCAAATATGTATCTACTTCCTTTTAATTCTCGTTGTCAGTGCCGGCTTGTTTATCTTAATATTGACCGTTATGAAAAGTGTGTAGCCTGCATAAAAAAGCCTTGAACATAAAACAACAGGACAAAAATATAGTTGATGACTAGACATAATCATGTCATGACTCTAGACACTTCTTTGTGAAGACAGTAGCATAATACAGTGAAATAATATGTTCTTTAGCCATTCAAAAACAGCTGTCATGTGCATGGGTAAAATTTACCCGCTGGCGCTTTTAGGTATACAGTGACCCCTGGCGGTTCTAGTGTTAAGCATATTAGCAGCAGCATTTAGCATGTGTTTATACAGCTGGAGCAAAACGCAGTTTAGAGCATGTAATCGCTCTGAGGACACATTAATAGTAACGGACATGAAAGCAGGTTAACACTTTACCCGTGGCTGTTTTCAAATGTACATAAAGTATTTAAAATAAAACATTCAAGTCTCCCAGTCGTTGACTTTTACTAAAATTATGTAATTTACAATCCAATGTTGTAAAAAATTATTTAGGTGAAACCAGATAAAAAAACGGGGCATTTATACCTATAAGCGCCAGCGGGTCAAATTTACCCACCTATGTAATGCATGTATTTTCGCGCTTTTATTTTCTTGCCGCTTATGTTTTAACATTGTACATTTCTAGGCCTACCTTTTGGAAAGTCAGCTCACTAGCTTTTGGAACAGAAAAAACAAATAAATAAATAAAATAAAAATAAAATAAAATTAATTAAAAAAATACAGCCAAATTCCCTATAAGAAGTCTGTAAAGGGATTGGGGGGTCTGATAATTATCAGCTACGTCTGTGTGAAAGTATTGAACATCTTGCTAATAAGGAGACAAAACAGCACACAGCTGTGAGGAAACGGATGTGGTTGCTCAGAATCACAGCTGGGAAGCCTCATAAGACGATGACGCACGGGACTAAATCAGGGTCCACATCTCAGAATAACAGCACAGACCTGTCTAATCTCTCTAAATGGTGTCTGTACCCTTAGGGATGGTCCACCATTTATTCACCGTCATATAGTTCCAAACCTGTATCTGACTTTTCTTTCAAACAGTTTTGGTTGTCATGGACTTCCACTGTATGGACAAAAATAAATCAATGGGAACTGAAACTATTTGGTTACCAACATTCTTCAAAATATCTTCCTTCATGTTCCACAGAAGAAATTAAGGGCACATTCCAAACGGCTTTTTTGCACCCTTGAAGGGCACTTCGGGAAGGGGACGCCATTTGTAAGGATGTTCCAAACGAAAGTGAACAACTGAATCCCTTCACGAAGGGCCCTTCCAGAAGTACATTAGAAGGGAACATGCAATGGTCACTTCACGGAAGTGATTTCCGATTGTGATCATGTGATCTTCGGTTAGGAGATCTTGCAATGCATTTTAAAGCAAAGTTGAGGGTGATTTCGACTTCACATACAAACGTAAGTAGTATAGGTTAATTAAATTTGTCTATTTTAATGTACTGTATTGTCCCGAATATAAGACGATGTTTTTTTTCTTGGAAATACATCTGAAAAAACGCGGTTGTCTTATATTCAGGGTCTAGACTTTGACATGTCAATAATACACCCACAACACTAGGTGGCGCCAAATACGCATAAAACGAGTGTGCCATGAAATACGTAATGTAATGCGTGTTGTAAAGATCGCGAGTAAAAACAAAAGGAAAAGAAAACCTTACAGCTGCATGAGTCGTGACTGTCACGTTAGCCTGATGGGACCAAACTCCCTTTGTGATTTTAAAACGTAAGTCAGTACCCAGATTTGAAGACTACAGTAAGATTTAACTTTTTAATAAGATTTTGGATTAGATGGATTAGATGGATAGCCTAAATGTCCTAATTCAGATGGGCTACCTGTTTTTTTATTTTTTATGGTATATCAAAAAGTGTATATTTTTTAAATGTGATTTGTTGGTACATTTTACCAGTTTTTACCATACTTTCAAAACAAAAATTAAAATAGGAAAAATATGCAATATGAAAATAATTGAAGACAAAATGTGTTTTACTGAGAAAAAACAAGTTAAAAAGCCTAAAAAGCCTTTTTCCAAAAGGTACATCTGGAAAAAGGGGGGTCGTCTTATAATCAGGGTTTCGGGCCAATCGGGCCAATACGGTAAATTTCCTAACTCGAGCTACAACTACTACTACTATCCTGACCATTATGGATTAGTGTAGCCTGCATTAAAAAAATCTTGAACATAAAACAACAGGATAAAAATATAGTTGATGACTAGACATAATCATTTCATGACTCTAGACACTTCTTTGTGAAGACAGTGGCATAATACACTGAAATAATATGTTCTTTAGCCATATAAATACAGTTGTTATGTGCGTGGGTAAAATTTACCCGCTGGCGCTTTTAGGTATACAGCGACCTCTGGCGTTTCTAGTATTAAATGAAATAAGCATTCTTGTGTATGCATTTCAACTGGGGTTCTCCATATACATCAGTGATTATCCCAGTGTTCACGTTAGTTATTTCTAAGGTCGATATTTTCATTGTGATGAGTGCGTGGTTGATTTCAGTTGCACGCAGCGTCAGAAGCATGCGCTTATCACAGTCATATCAACGATAGTGTTGTGGGAGAAGGGAATTAAGAGTTATCGCTATGATTGTTGCAGTTCCGAGTGAAATGCATTATGGGTAGTGTAGTTCAAAAAAATGTGCTCGTGTGACGTGCGCTATCACTGTGCTGTGTAATTCAGAAAATGAAGAAAGAACGTTTATGTTCTGCTTTATTTGTTCATTCAAGTCAGTCCACCCAGGAGTTTTTGCACTGTAACCCTGATAACTTTATCTACACGAGAGAGTAAAATGACATGCATCGGCTATCTTTGTCCGTCTCATCATTGCACAAACACGAATTAACGAGCTGTTATGCTGCGGCTGGGACTGATGAAGTGTAGAAAGTAACAGCAGATATTTAATGACTAAATTATGATATTTGCTCAGGTGGGTGCTGGGGTCTTAACTATCGGATTGCAACATATATCCATTTTGTTAATTAACATTA
>NW_015657967.1:216512-217122 GCF_001515625.1 Sinocyclocheilus rhinocerous | reverse complement strand
TTTTCATTGTGATGAGTGCGTGGTTGATTTCAGTTGCACGCAGCGTCAGAAGCATGCGCTTATCACAGTCATATCAACGATAGTGTTGTGGGAGAAGGGAATTAAGAGTTATCGCTATGATTGTTGCAGTTCCGAGTGAAATGCATTATGGGTAGTGTAGTTCAAAAAAATGTGCTCGTGTGACGTGCGCTATCACTGTGCTGTGTAATTCAGAAAATGAAGAAAGAACGTTTATGTTCTGCTTTATTTGTTCATTCAAGTCAGTCCACCCAGGAGTTTTTGCACTGTAACCCTGATAACTTTATCTACACGAGAGAGTAAAATGACATGCATCGGCTATCTTTGTCCGTCTCATCATTGCACAAACACGAATTAACGAGCTGTTATGCTGCGGCTGGGACTGATGAAGTGTAGAAAGTAACAGCAGATATTTAATGACTAAATTATGATATTTGCTCAGGTGGGAACTGGGGTCTTATCTATCGGATTGCAACGTATATCCATTTTGTTAAATAACATTAAACATAGTGTGCGTCTAATTAGAGTTAAGCCAGTCGGCGTGGTAGCCCAGGCACACATAGTCGTAGGCCATTATTGTTAAGCCGGTCGG
>NW_015657967.1:193058-215980 GCF_001515625.1 Sinocyclocheilus rhinocerous | reverse complement strand
GTCGGCATGGTAGCCAAGGCTCACATAGTCATAGGCCACTTTTGTTAAGCCAGTCAGCGTGGTAGCCAAGGCTCACATAGTCCTAGGCCACTATTGTTAAGCCGGTCGGCGTGGTAGCCAAGGCTCTCATAGTCATAGGCCACTAGTGTTAAGCCGATCGGCGTGGTAGCCCAGGCACACATAGATAGTAATACATGCGGTTCACATGGCTCTTCGGAGCAGCAGCAGTACAAATATCTTGGCGATAGATCTGCTTTGTGGGGGTTGTCTTGTCTTTCCTTGTCTGTTCATCTTCATGTGTGTGGATACACGCTTATCGCAGTCATATCAATGACAGTGTTGCGGGAGACACTGAAGATCACTATCTACGGCTGTAACAGTTGGTTCTGAGTGAAATGCATTATGGGTAGTATAGTTCAGAGAAATGTGCTCGTGCGACGTGTGCTCTCTCTCTGCTGTGTAATTCAGAAAATGGATAAAGAACATTTATATTCTGCTTTTATTTCAGTTCATTCAGGTCAGTCCACCCAGGGTTTTTTTTTTGCACTGTTAACTTTGACAACTTTTATCTGCACGAGAGAGTAAAATGGCATGCATCGGCTAACTTTGTCCGTCTCATCATTGCACGAACATGAATTAACAAGCTGTTACGCTGCCGCTGGGACTGATGAAGTGGAGAAAGTATAAGCCGGTCGGCGTGGTAGCCAAGGCTCACATAGCCATAGGCCACTATTGTTAAGCCAGTCGGCATGGTAGCCAAGGCTCACATAGTCATAGGCCACTAGAGTTAAGCCGGTCGGCGTGGTAGCCCAGGCACACATAGATAGCAATGCATGCGGTTCACATGGCTCTTCGGAGCAGCAGCAATACATATGTCTTGGCGAAAGATCTGCTTGTTGGGGGGTGTTTCGTTCTTGTTTTGGCTTATATTGTCTCCTTCTATGTCTCCTGCTTTGTGGGGAGTCCAAATACATTAACATTGTTATGTACATTACCATGCCAATCCCTCCAAGAGCTGTCATGACAGAATTTAAGTTCTATTGATTTTGAAAGAAGTCTCTTCTGCTCACCAAGACTGCATTTATTTGATCAAAAATAAAGTAAAAACAGTAATATTATGAAATATTATTTAAATTTATATAACCGTGTTCTGTGTGAATATAATTGAAGAGTTCAGATGCAAAAGCCACTAAGTGCCATCTGAAATGTTCTTCTAAAATTAGCATTTTTATCAAGCTCCTATATTTATGTTCAGTTATTTCACTTTAATGACATAGAAAAGGACATATACATTACCATTAAAGTAAAATTACTGAACCTAAACATGGGAGCCTGATAAAAATGCTAATTTTAGAAGAAAATTTCAGATAGCACTTCGGCTGTCTTCGGTGTAAAAAGATCCTTCAGAATCAGAATGAGCTTTATTGCCAGGTATGTTTACACATACGAGGAATTTGTTTTAGTGACAGAACAGTGCACCAGAATGACAGTGACAAGACAGGACATAGATAATAAAAATAATAATATACAAATATACAAAATAGACAATGTATAAAATAGCAAAAACACAATATATAATATAGACAATTATGTATGTACAGGTATGATATGTGCACATTTGAAATGGAAAAAAGTATGTGTGTTAAATAAATAAATGTATAACAGTGTTGTGTGTAGGGCTGCACGATAAATCGAAATGGAATCGAGATCGCGTTTAACCTCCTGTCTGTAAGCAGACTCGTCTCCGTCCTGGATGAGGCCGATGACTGTAGTGTACTGCAAACTTCAGGAGCTTGACAGAGGGGTTTTTAGAAGTGCAGTCATTGGTGTAGATGGAGAAGAGCAGTGGGGAGAGAACACAACCCTGGGGGGCGCCAGTGCTGATCGTACGGGTGCTGGATGAGAATTTTCCTAGCTTTACTAGCTGCTGCCTGTCTGTCAGGAAGCTGGTGATCCATTGACAGACAGAAGTGGGCATGGATAGCTGAGTTAGTTTGGACAGGAGGAGGTTTGGGATGATGGTGTTGAAAGCCGAGCTGAAGTCCACAAACAGGATCATCACATAAGTCCCTGGTCTGTCTAGATGTTGCAGGATGTAGTGCATTCCCATGTTGACTGTATCATCCACAGACCTGTTTGCTCGGTATGCAAACTGCAGGGGGTCCAGTGATGTCCTTCAGATAAGCCAAAACCAATCTTTCAAATGATTTCATGGCCACAGACGTTAGAGCCACAGGTCTGTAGTCATTAAGTCCAGTAATTTTGTGTTTCTATGGGACGGGGAAGATGGTGGAGCGTTTGAAGCATGAAGGGGCTTCGCACAGCTCCAGTGATCTGTTGAAGATCTGTGTGAAGATGGGAGCCAGCTGGTCAGCACAGGATTTCAGACAAGCTGGTATCACACCATCTGGGCCTGGTGCCTTTCCTCTCTTGTTCTTTCTGAAGACCTGACGCACATCATCTTCACTGTGCTGGAGGGGGGAGAGGGGAGTGAATGGTGTGAATGGTGTTTTTTTCAAACCTGCAATAGAACTCATTCAGGTCGTCTGCCAGATGTTGATTCTCCACAGTGCTGGGGGATGAAGTCTTGTAATTGGTGATGTCTTTCAGACCTTTCCACACTGAAGCAGGGTCACTGGAAGATAATTGGTTCCTTAGCTTTCCAGAATAATTCTTTTCAGTGTGTATTTGGCCTGTTTATACAAGAATCTGTCCCCATTCCTGCGAGCATCTTCTTTAGCCTGACAGAGCTGTCTGAGTTTTGCAGTGAACCATGGTTTGTCATTGTTGTAGGTTAAATGAGTCCTTATTGGAATGTCTTCACAGAAACTGATATATGATGTTACAGTCTCTGTGAGCTCCTCCAGATCGGTGGCAGCGGCTTCAAAGACTCCAATCAGTGAGGTCGAAGCAGGCTTGTAAATCCCGCTCTGCTTCATTAGTACAGGTCCGGGACAGAGTGATATGCATTCTTTATTGTGGTGTAACAGTGATCCAGTATATTACTGTCTCTGATGGGACATGTAACATGCTGTCTGTAGTTGTTGCAGTTCACGGGAAAGATTTGCTTTATTAAAGTCTCCGAGAATGATTAAAACAGGGTCCGGGTGTTGTTGCTCGGTCTCTGTGATCAGATCAGCGAGTTTCTCTAAAGCCAGGCTCACGTGCGCTTGCGGAGGAATGTAAACAAACAAAATTCCCGCGGCGAGCAGAAAGGCTTACAGTTAATGAAGAGCACTTCTAGATCGGGACAGCACATCTTTTCCAACACAGTTACATCTGTACAACACCTCTCACTGATGTAAAAGCATGTCCCGCCGCCACACGATTTCCCCGTTGATTCTGCGTCGCGGTCCGCTCTGAACAGCTGAAAGCCCGGCAGATGAAGCGCGCTGTCCGGAATGGTGTCATTCAGCCAGGTTTCCGTGAAACACATAGCAGCAGAATTTAAAAAATCCTTGTTTGTCCGGGAGAGCAGAAGAAGTTCGTCCGTTTTGTTGGGTAGAGAGCGGAGATTCGCCAGATGGATACTAGGCAACGGTCGTTCGAAAACCGCGCTGTCTGAACTTGATGAGCATGCCGGCTCGCTTCCCCCGTCTGCGCATCCTGAAGCGCTTGATCAGTGCCGCAGCTCCGCCAATTACAATGTTCAGCAAAGCGTCCGAATAATCAAAATCTGGTAGGAGATTTTGTGGTGTGTTCTGCCGAATGTTCATCCCTGGTAAAACTGATCGTGTTTGAGAAACAAAAAACAGGAAAAACTAACAAAAACAGTACAAACAGTGGAGTGCCAAGCACTGAGTCTGTCTCTCTGTCTGCAGCGCCATCTTGAGTCTATTCAGTCTTCAGAAATCATTCTAATATGAATTAATGAATGAATGAATATGCTATATTTAATGTCAGTTTTGAACAATTTAAATGACTTTATGGTTAGATAAAGTTGATACTTAAATGAAAACTCCAATAGTTTTTCAGAGCAATGAAAGAAGCTCAGAGCAATAAAGAGTGTCAGACTTCAGTGGAGTCACACCTGTGCGGTGAAAGAGCTGATATCTGTCTCGGGACAGCAGGACTGGTGTGAGCAGCAGGAAGAACTGCGATCAGTGTAATGATTAGAGGCGAATGTGAAGCAGGATCTACTTCCCTGTGTCATCATGACCCGTTATCCACCTACTACCCCTCCAGCAGCGGCGGGCGGCACAGATACTGAGTCCCGCTTACAGCCTGTGATGAGGCACCTGAAGCTAATAGCACCTCATCAGAGCTTCCACAGCGGGTCTTCGGTCGTTCTCTGGCTTGCTGGGTAATTTTTTCACGGTTTAGGATACGTTCAGAAAAGGAGTGTTTTAACTTCAAAAGCTAGGTAGTTAGAGGGATAGTTCAGCCAAAAGTAAACATTGTCATCATTTACTCACCTTCATTTCATTCCAAACCTGTATGACTTTGCTTCTTGTAAAGGGACACACACACACACACACACACTTAATTGTACTGAATGCACACTTAAAGTGTGGTCTTAAAATAATCAAAGTGTATACTTTTAAAAACTGTAAATGCAGTTAATCTAATATTAATAAAATAAAAAGATCACTTAAGTGTACTGACATTTTTAATGTCAAATTAACAGTTTGACTTTAAAGTGCACTGTAAATCATGATGTTTTAATAATCATTTGATGTGCTTTAAAGAAGTACACTTATTTTGATGTGTTAACATACTAAAGCACATGTAAAGTACCTGATTGTAATTTTAACTGTATAGTGCATTACATTTGAAGTTAATATATTTTAAACGTTCTAAATTTGCAACATCATTACAAATATGTACATGCAAATATATTTAAATATGTAATGAACAGCTTTAAATCAAAATGACATTAAAGCATATTTAAGTTTACAATAAATGCTTGTCAGTACATTCGGCAGTACACTTTAACCATATTACAAAGACAATATAAATAATTATGAAATGAGATATAAAGATGTACTTAAGTCCTACATTTATTTATTTTTATTTTTTTATTTTAAAGTTTATTTTTAATAGGGACAATACAATACACATAATTCCAGTCAAAGACTGGAAAAATGCACTGCACATACATAAGTGACTAAAACACTTTAAAGTTCAGCTTTTAATAAAAAATGTATATAAACTTAAACTATAATACCTCTTCATTTAACTGCAATTAATATGCAATTAAGTGTCCAAAAACATTACATTCAGTTTGCACTTAAGTATATTATTTTAAAGTACATTTCAGTAATACTTATATTATAATATTACTTGTAAAACATATATTCCATATACTTTAAGCAACATTTTAAACAAATCAATTTATAACCATGCACTCTTTTTAAAAGTCTGCTTCTTTTTCACAAGGATGGACTTTCATTTTATTTTCAGAATCTACTTTTGAGTTCCACGGAAGATTAAATAAAGTCAGTCATACAAGTTTGGAACAATGTGAGGAGTAAATGAAAGAATGTCCGATTTTGTGTGAAATATCCCGTTAAGAAGAATGCTGAGTGATGTTTCTAGTAACATATGAGGTGTTTTATGAGGTGAATTTGTATGTGGTGGTCGGATTAGATGAAAGACAAATGATTTAACATTTGGTCAAGCTGCTGGCAGCATCTTGGAACAGAATCAAAGTCCTGGATCCATTTCTGAAAGCTTTGAAAAGCAAGTGGAGAGCATCCGAGCAAATTGAAAACAGCTTCAAAAACGGTCTTTATTTACAAGGCAAGCTCTATAAAACAGATCGCCACCTCAAATTCTGACTTAATGAGCCACATTTTAAGCCGATAAATGAACAACATCAATTTAATTAATATCAACGTTTACTTTAGGTTGTTTACTATGGTTTAACTATAAGATTTGATGGTCAAAATTAGCAATATATTTATTTGTTGAACTGATGCTATCATTTTATGAAAGCATAAACACGTCATCCATTTACAGCTCATGCACACCTTCATCAGAGTGAAATAAATGCATTTAAAGCACAATTAATCCTGCATGTGAACATGATTACTAATTATGAGCAAGATCACATTAAGACAGTCACAGTATTTGTTTTACATGAGCTCCATGGCATTAATCGCATTATAAGGCTGCGAGCGAAGCGTTTGTCCATGAGTTCACAGAGAACTGCTGCATAAAGTGGCTCAAGGCAAAATGCATGAGAACATGAGCTCTGGTGCGGAGAGAAGCTCTGCAAACATCAAAGAACTGAGATACTTTTGTGCATTACTGAGTCCACATCTGCAGCAGCTGTAGATCCATATGAAGAAATTACACATCCAGTGAGGGTGCAAAAACAGCAGAATCAAGAAAACTGCAGAATATTATTCAAGGATTCATTCAGAGTTACACATGTGCAATAGAAAATAGTAACTATTCCAGGAGGAACTTGATGCACCATCATAACCATCATCATCCAATTTCAGTGCACACTGCCAAAAGTTTTTTTTTATTTTTTATAATTAATATTTTTATTCAGCAGGGATGCATTAAATTGATCAAAAGTGACGGTAAAGAGATTTATACTGTTACAAAAGATTTCTGTTTCGAATAAATACTGTTCTTTGAACTTTCTATTCATCAAAGAATTCTGAAAAATAACATCCGTCACAGTTTCCACAAAAATACGAAAATACAAAAATACGAAGTAACTGTTTTCAACACTGATAAATCATGTTTGTTAAAGGGGTCATATGATGCGATTTCAAGTTTTCCTTTCTCTTTGGAGTGTTACAAGCTGATTGTGCATAGATAAGATCCCTGAAGTTGCAAAGACTAAAGTCTCAAAAGAGAGAGAGAGAGAGAGCGAGAGAGAGAGAGAGAGAGCACGAGAGAGTGAGAGAGAGTGAGAGAGAGAGAGGGGGTCATGTCACAAACACATACCAGCTTCATCACTGTGTCTGTCACGCGACTCTGTTCCCCTTTTGGGCTCTGTCTTTACATTTATTTTGAAAGATGAAGCTCGCGATTATGGTAAGGGGCGTTACATTTCCGACGAGTGCTTGCAGTGTTCAGCCAATCACAATGCACTGGGTCAGCTGGCCAATCAGAGCAGACTGCGCTTGTCGGAAGGCGGGACTTTGTAGAAAACGAAGCGTTTGAGAGAGGCGGGGCATAGAGGACCTACAATAATGTACAGTATTTGAAAAATAATGTGTTTTTTGAACATTAAAGCATGTCAACATATTCTGTTACACCAAATACACAAAATAATGATCTTTAAAAAAGCATCATATGACCCCTTTAAGCTGCAAATCAGCATATCAGAATGATTTTTTAATGATCACGTGACAATGAAAACTGGAGTAATGATGCTTTGATCACAGGGATAAATTACATTTTACTTTTTTTGGATCAAATAAATGCCGCTTTGGAGAAAATGAGACTTCTTTAAAAAAAAAAAAAAAAATGACAAAAACACCCCAAACTTCTATGTTGTCATAGTTAAAACACACAATAGCATATGAGGACAGTCGTATAGAAGTATAGATAAGGGCCAAAGGTCACCATGCATTTCAATGAAACATTACATCCTGATTGATAAAAAAAAAAGGCTTTTAATGATCTAACCATTGCAATAGATCAGCTAAAACCATGCATGATTTGATTTAACTAATTACATCATGTAAAAGACAACAATTTTACTTACGGTAAGTTAATTAAAATAAGTTTCTGCTGCTAAAATGCTCTGTCATTTTAGGAAGACAGAGAATTAAATTGCACTTGCACAGATCTAGTATAAATACGGTGATATTGCATTTATTGAGCTTTAGGTTTACACTTATTCTCCTCTATGCATTTATAATTGTGCAGGAAGCCTAACAGATGATTTTCTGAAAAGTATGTCTGTTTCGTTTTCTAGTTTGTTTCCTAGTCAAGCTTTATAAATAATAAAACCTGGTATTGTGCAATATGAATATTGTTGATTTATGTTCCTTATGTTTGAATAAAAGTATCTCCTAAATGAATCAACGTAAATATGTGTTGCGTATCAAGTTGCTCTTGATAAAAGTATCTGCTACTAAATGCTGTATGTATCAGTCTCATGCTGCATGAGGTCAAAGGTCAGCAGATGATCTTCTAACCTTATTAACAAACCACACATCACCCAGAGGAACAGTCACATGAAAACTTCTCTTACAGTATAAAAGTGATTGTCTCTGCATAAGCTCCTGTGGGACAAAATCCAAAAGGTGGACAGATATCGCAGTGACACAATTAAACTTAAGGGCTCAGCTGTCATTATAGTGAAGCAGATCTCATCCAACATCTCTGTGACCTTCACCGTCTGTTCAGCTCGTTGCTTAACCGCCTCAGCCTGACCTTTCTCAGCTGTCTCTCTGTCTCTTATCTTTAATATTACGTGATAAAGCCTGGCTCGTTTTTTGCTCTTCCTCTGGCTGAACTGGGGAAAAAATGGGATTGTCATATCAGCTGTAGAGGATGACGGGAAAAGAAGAGTTGGCGTTTCTGGAGTCAGGTGATAGATGATGTGTTCACCATTGATACCATGACAGTGACGGAGCTTAATGTCAGTGTGGCACCATTGTGAGTATGAAAAAGGGGCGATACATTGGCAGCCGTTCAGTGTGATTAGCACGTATCCTTCTCTGTCTGTCTCTGTTTCTTTGTGTTCCATGTTAAAAAAGCCTTCAAAACTTGTGATTTTGAGGCAGCTTGAGAACGTGCCAGTGAATTTCCATGCACAGAGATCTAGCATATGCTTCAAGTTGAAGTATGTATCTTTTGGATCACTGACATCACTGGGCGAAACTGCAAAACTAATCATTTTAGTTGCACATTTAAAAAATAATAATAATTTAAAAAAACCCTGTCTTCCAGTAGTCAAACTAACAGATAGTCCCTGCGCAAATTGACAATGTTGTATGGAAGCTTATTTTGCGACTTTTGCAAGCTAATTGTGACTTTTTTTCTCAGAATTGTAAGATATAATCTCTGAAAAGAAAAGTTAGTGAGATATACGTATAATTGCAAGAAAAAAGTCAGAATTGTGACAGGCTTGTTTCCACCAATGAATAAAATAAAAAAGGTAATTGTGGCTTTTTATCTCAAATTTTTGACTTTTTTTTCTCACAATCACACATTAACATTATGCAGAATAACATTCTGACTTTCTTTCATTAAAACTATGAGGAAAAAAAAGTCTGAATTGTGAAATATAAACTCTGAATTGCAAGATATAAACACAATTTTGAGAAGGAAAGTCCAATATCAATTGCAATTGATTATTATTATTATTATTATTATTACTATAAAGAAAGAAGGAAAGAAAATTAAATAAAGAAAAAGATAATTGCAACTTTTTCTCACAATTCTGACTTTTTTTCTCGCAACTGTGAATTGATATCTCAACTATTTTTCCTCAAAACTTTTTTTTTTTTGCGAGAAAAAAGTCTAAATGGTAAAATATAAACTAAAAAGAATTGCTAAATAATAATTAATGTCATAATTGTGACAAACTTATTTTTAACAAAGAAATAAAAAAAAATTATGAAATAAAATTAAAAAAAGGTAACTTTTTTAACTCCCAATTCTGACTTTTTTTCTCAAAATTGCTACATCCACAATTGCAAAAAAAAAAGACCAATTGTGAGAAAATTGTGCATTTGGGATTTAATAAATATAATGAAATGCACTGGTAATAATATTGTATAGTAATATAGTATTTGCATTGTGATATAATTTGAGATGCACTAATTCTAATCAAGCATGCTGTTTAGAGCGTATAGTTTGTGAATTGGGATGCAGCTTATGTTCAGAGTGTTCAACGTGTGAAGAATTCTTCAGTGTAACTGTCAAAACAAATGCACATGATCATCAAGTGACATAACTAGCAACAGCTGTTCCTCATTGATGCACATCACGTAAAAAGAGAAGAAAACTCCCAACTCATTTAGGCGAGTGATAACTACATGCGGAAACTACTTGTTTCTCCATGATATATGTACTGGCACATTGGACCAACATGCTTCAACTTCATCGGTTATTTCAAGACCCAAGGCCACATGCACATAGACCGAACAAGTTGCAAACAAGTTTCCAAGGTTAGTGGCATCAAATAATATATTCAGCGTTTTATTTGATGCATTTGGTAAACTAGAGTAGGGTAAGCTAGATATCCACCAGAACAACTGTATTCACTTAATTTTAATGCAAGAGTGGGTGCAACCGTTTGTATCTTGAATGTGCATGGCTTCTGGTGTCATTCGCTTCCAGTTAATTTTAGCCGAACAAAAAAAGTCTGTTTAAACACATTTCATTACACAAAATAATGTTCTTTTTAGCAGCATCATATGACCCCTTTGATGAAAAGTCGTCCTGACTGAAATATATTAAAGTATATTTATTATTATAAAAAGCATACAGTTAGTGTTGGCGGTATGGTTCCGTTCTGGGCAAACTCCACGTGCCCGCCCATGCAGCCATGCCTGGACAGAGCGGGAAGAACAGCAAATCAAACCCCCCTGGGGTAACAGAACAGATCCAGTAATCATGCATACATATTACAGTTCACAATTTTTAACATGAGTTTGTTGTAACAGGCCAGATACATGAAGGATTATTACCATGTACTTACTAAACAATGTCAAACAGCTATCAGACTATAATATAGATCCCAACTAGGAGGAGTTGGGGATGGAGGAGGGAGTTAGAAGTGGTGTGCAGCCAAGCAGCAGAAGAGAGGCCGAATGAATGGGATTTAAATAGACCGTTGTGATAGGTGTCGAAACTGGATTGGTACACGTCAGGAATAGCTGATCGTCAGCTGATGCAAGCTTGACTGACGTGGCCTGCCTGAAATAACATGATGCTCAATATATATAAAGGTAGTAACATGATGCTCAATATATATAAAGATGGTGCAAGGCAGAGTACCTTTACAGGTACTCTGCCTTGCACCATCTGTGAGCCTGTGGCATCGATCTCTCCTCCTTTCAAGCACCGTCCTTCTCCCTGGGCCAGGTCAAGGCTTGGCTACATCTCTCAACTGTAAAAGAGTTTGGTAGCTACAGCCGGTCATCAGATGGACACCCCCCTTCTTTGGTGTTTCATCGATTTAAGCCTACAACACCTCGGGAGGGCTCGACAGCAGATGCTGTTTTTTGCCTGATCGCTAACATTGCCTACCAGCTTTTTCCTGGCCATCCCTTCAATCCACAGCAGCCCAAGCCGACCTCTACTGGTAGATTCCAGGTCTTCCATCCATTTAGCTGACTCTCAAGGATAAGGCCTTGATATTTTTTTGAGCTTGCGCTCATGTGCCTCCTCCATCTTCTCTTCCCAGGGTACTGTTAACTCTATGAGCACCACCTGCTTGGTACCTCTAGACCAGAGGAAAATATCTGGTCTGAGGCAAGTGTGTGCTATCTCTTCTGGGAATTTGAGCTGCTACTTCAGGTCTGCCTGCATCTACCAGTCATTTGCTGAGGCCAGGACCCCTATGCTCCTCCATCCTGCTGCAGTGCTCTCTCCTGTCCTGACAAACTGAAAGTGATGCCTGTCGGAAAGTTGTTTAACCTTCTTCCTTGCCTGTTCCACACCGTCCACCAACCGAGACAGGATCTTGTCGTGACGCCACCAGAATTTCCCATCTGCCAAGCTTGACTGGCATGCTGAGAGGACATGCTCAAGATTAGCTGGCTTTCCACAAAGCGTGCAACTGGGGCTCTCTGCCATCCCCCAAATATGAAGGTTTGATGGAGTAGGCAGGACATCGTAGACAGAACACATTGAAAATTTTATCCGGCATCCTTCCAGATGTCCAGATCTTCTGCCCTTTCTCATATGCCCTCCCACCTTGTCCAGCTGCCCTGTTTTTTCATGGCAACAGCCTTGACATGCCAAGTTTCCTCCTCTGCCTTGCGGACCTCCCTCTGCACCATGCTGTGGCGTTCCTTTGGGTCAGCTTTGTTCCAGCTTGTTCTGATGGAGCAACCCAGTCCAAACCTGCCCCGAACTACTGTCCCAACGATATCAACATGATGCAGTCAATCCTCAACCTCTGTCAGTGCTCTGCTGGCTGACCACTTACGACCTGTCCTGACCACAATGCCTGCCTGGCATACTCTTTCATCCTTACTGTCTCGCAGCATCATGGCCTGGCGTGTTTTTGTCTCTTTGTTCTCTTCAACCACTGATATCACTGGCAACTGCAGCTTGCTGCCTGTGCTGTACAAGCCAATGGAGCAGAAGCTTCTTGGGATGCCCAGCCACCTCCTAAAGTAGGTGTTAATCTTCCTCTCCAATTCCATCAAAGGTAGAGACATACATCTCATAAATGAGCAGAGGCCAGAGCAGCCTAGTTAGTACCCCATGTTGGTAACCCCAGGACTTATACTTATATATATATATATATATATATATTGCTGCACTTTGTTTTTATTCTAGTTAATGCTTAAGATAAGAAATGCTTAAGACAAGAACTTTCGCAGGCTGTGCATGCACAAATCGTCCACCAGCTGGTTTAAAAAAACTGGTTTAAGTGTTTATATGTGGGAAGGGAGAAATGAGGGAAATTGTCTTTGATTATTTGTTCATTTATTTACTAAGTATGTGTCAGGATTATGGACCTGTTTCGCCCCTGTTTCAGTGTTCCCTTATTTGGTCATGTTCCTGTTCTCATTGTCTCATTATTAGTTGATTCCCCGCACCTGTCTGTCCCTCGTAAAGTTTAGTATAAATGTGTAGTCTGCCTCATGTTTCATTCTCGGGTCTTGAACGTCTTCCATGTGCTCTGTGTCTCCCTGTTGGATTATTAAAGACTCTCGTTTTGTGAAATCTCCACGTCTCCTCGTTCCTCCCGTAAGCAAAGCGTGACAGAAGACCCGACCGAAACAGTTACCTCCGTGTGCCTTGGTCTGGCGTCGACCATCCTGCGCCACGGGACTCCACTCCTCCAGCTTCGCCTCGTCCCTTCGTCCCTCCGGCTCTGTCAGGCTCCTTCATCCCCTTGGCTCCTCCTCAGTCCTCTGTCGCTCCGGCTCCACCGCGGCCTCCCGGATCCATGCCTTCGCGTCGGTGGCCGGCGCCATCTGCTCCGCCTAGGACCTCCGGATCCTCCCATTCGCCCTGGCTCATCGGCTCACCGTCTCGGGCTCCTCCACCACCTGCTCCGACATCATTGATCGGCCCCCTGGAGTAGGCGGCCATTCCTCCTCCATGGGTCCTCCCTCCTCTCTGTCTGCCAGCCCCCTCCCGGGTGCCCGTCCTCCTCCCGAACCTCCTCCTTAGTTCCCACCCATGCCCCACCCCGTTGTTCTACGGCGCGAGGACGCGCCTTCAGGGAGGGGGGGTGATATGTCAGGATTGTGGACCTGTTTTGCCCGTTTCTGTTTCAGTGTTCCCTTATTTGGTCATGTTCCTGTTCTCGTTGTCTCATTATTAGTTGATTCCCCGCACCTGTCTGTCCCTCGTTAAGTTTAGTATAAATGTGTAGTCTGCCTCATGTTTCGTTGTCGGGTCTTGAACGTCTTCCTTGTGCTCTGTGTCTCCCTGTTACATTATTAAAGACTCTCGTTTTGTGAAATCTCCACGTCTCCTCGTTCCTCCCGTAAGCAAAGCGTGACAGTATGTTAATGTATGAAAATTAATACTTACCTTGTACCTACCCTGATAGTTTCAGCCAAGGTGGCAGGGTCCTTCATATATATGCAGCTCTCACACAAGTGGGAGAGATGTGAGGAAGTTGAAGAGTGCAATTTGAAGTGCAATTATGGACTGTGGAAATAACCTTTTAGTAGAAGGAAATTCAGCCAATAGCCTTTTATTTATTTGTTTGTTTCATTTGTATCTT
The DNA here is from genome assembly GCF_001515625.1 of Sinocyclocheilus rhinocerous. NCBI lineage: Eukaryota > Metazoa > Chordata > Actinopteri > Cypriniformes > Cyprinidae > Sinocyclocheilus > Sinocyclocheilus rhinocerous. Next base: position 202,143 of record NW_015657967.1, on the reverse strand, counting down.
TGGGATATTTGTACACTTTGGGACTGTTTGGACTGAAAATAAAAACCCTTGCACTGAAGTGTTATTGTGGCTGAGCCATCATTCTTGTGCCGACAGTGTTAACCAACACGCCTCTTCACATTTACCTAATGAATCAGAAGTCTTGCATATTCACAGAAAATACTTTACTTATGTGTTGCAACATATATATATATATATATATATATTCTGCTTTGTTTTCTGACTGTATAAGAATCGGTATGTATTATTTTGGACACCTTGATCAGGTGAACCTCGAATTCTCAGATCGAGTTCTTTTAAAACCTGAGCTAGAAATAAACCTGAATGAATTAATAATAATTAATTCCCTTACAACTGAGTTAAAATTCCTTACACAACTAACAAAAACATGGTTTAAATATTTTTGCTAACATTCTCATAAAGTTATAAAAATCTAAATCTAAAACAAGTTCTCTAAAATTCTAGACAAACATCCAACCAAAACGTTTCAGGAAAAATGTTCCACGAATGATATACGTGTTATGTTTTTTGTGCTAATGTTTTGAGAATATTAGTAAAGACCAGATAACTTCTGGTTAGGACAAACATTATATTAACGTTACTAGAAGAACATTTGTTTATAAATATAAGAGAACCTTGCCAGAACGTTCTGAGAACATTTCCTAGCCAGAAATTCTGATATATCAAATTCTATGCAAAACCCATAATTTTAGGATTTTGTTGCTCGTGTGTCTAGGTAGGCAGCACACCGGATTTTAGAAAATACAAAGATCTAAATTTAAGTTCACATAATAAGAAAATCATTGTCATTTTCTTAAAAATATTTAGGCAGGCTACACAAATACCGTTTTTCTGGTTTATGCGATTCACAGGGTAGACTTCATCTAATTATCTGAACATCTGAAGGAGCAACTGAACAGCAATATCAGAACAACTGCAGGCTGTTATATTATTAATCATTATAAATCCCACATGCCCATTGGAGTGACACATCTTTATAGTGGTAGCAGAATAACCTACCCAGAGTAACAGTGGAAAGGCAGGTGAGGCAGAGAGGGTGTCAAGCGTTAATTTCATAGGAAGTACATACTGCATTGTTCAGTGCCAGTGAAACCAGCAGCATCTTCTGACAGAGCAGAGAGATGCTCGTTTATGTTGTAGTAGAGCTTCAAGTGGTAGGACAGTGCTGATGAAAGCGAACAAGATGCATTGTTTATGTTCTAATGGGAAAAAAGCCAGCAGGATATTAACTTTTAAGTGCATTGTTGTATGGTTGCTAGGGTGTTGTGGGTGGTCACTAGGTAGTTTCTTACAGTCTATGATATTCTTGTTTCCAGATATAATCTTGGTTCCCTCCTTTAATGTAATCTTCTACACATTTTCTCAATCACCAAGTGAAAATGGCAAGTTGGAAAGTGTAGTGTCCACCTGGCAACCCTAGTAACCACAGTAGAAGTAGTGATACTTGCCTTAGCACAAGCAAAAGGATTTAATGGAATTAAAGTGCTTTGGGAAATCAAAGACTGTGGAAAGATGAAGTCTCAGCATCGATATTCTAGTTGACATTGTAAGCACATACAGTCAGATATGCCATCACGACTTTAGAGCAACATTCATGAGTATAAGGGCAGATTTATGAGTTTTATCTAAACCTATATGAGCCAGACTACAAATAACATTCACACTTTAAAATTATTCAGTGTCTCCATACACATATCACAGGTGAATCATGAAAATATTCCCCAATATAAAGAATAAATGCACATGTAAGACTAGAAGAAACATACATTCTATATTATTACTCATTATTCTATCTAATGCATTTGGCTCACACACACACACACACACGCACACACACAGGTTTGTTTTTGTGAAAAGTGGGGACATCCCATAGGCATAATGGTTTTTCTACTGTACAGACCGTATATTCTATTGCCCTACACCTAAACCTACCCCTTACAGGAAACTTTCTGCATTTTTAGATTTTCAAAAAACTTCATTCTGTGTGATTTATTAGCTTGTTTACCCGTGGGGACCTCAATTTAGGTCTCCACCGTGACACGGAGGCCCCATGAGTCTGTGTGTATTCAGGTTTAAGTCCCCACCAGAATAGAAAAACGGGTATGCACACACACACACACACACCGTTTTTATATCATTAAGATACAAATTTTTTTTTTGTATGATTATTATTATATAACATTTTAATTTTTTTATTTTTTTATAATTAAGTTGTAATTTTGAAGGCTGTTGTCATTTTTTTAAAAATACTTCTACATAGTTTTTATTAATTTTCATTTCATTTTTATCTTTAGTTATTTTAGTACATCTAACTAAACAAAAGTAAGAAATGGTGCCTTGGCAACTAGCTGAACTAATTAATTAATTTTAAGATTTCACTTATATCAGTTAATGTTTATTTTATTTAATTTGTTTATTTTTTTTATGATTACCATTATTAGTTAACTATAATATCTCTGATACACACACACTTCACCAGTGAAAGAGTATATGCATCATATCATAAATGTTTTTGTTCTTTAAAATCATGATTGTTTCAAGTAGATCATGAACGTTTGTAATTCTGTAAATTACTGAGAAGATATACAATGACAGAACACATCAAATATGTCTCCAATATTTGCTGCAAATATAATCTAGTATCAAAACAAAGGCAGAGAAATAAGGTCAATAAGTTATTCATTAGTATAACTATTGAGGAAACACAATGTGTAGAATTCTCAGTAAATTGCCAGCAAAACTTGGAAACATGTCAATGTCAGACTGACAAATTATGACTTGCCACTGATATTAAGAACAATTTGACGTGATATAATTAAAGGTTCCATTAGAGGTTTGAAGGGATGGAAAATAACCACCTTTTTATTCATATCACAGCTTGTGCTGACAGATGATTCTAGCAAACTGTTAATTACGAAGCTGGGAAAATTGAATGAAATATGAGAAGCAGTGATTTGTAAAATAAACGCATAATATTTATATTATCAATACATGACGAAATGACGCATTTTATATTTCTGATAGATATACAAATATATATTCAATATAGTTTCTCCTTGATGCTGATATTTAACAGAGCCTTTTGCTGAAGTCCTGCTTCTCCGATGCTTCTCTCATGCGTCCCCCCTAGAGTTTCATAACAGATCTCAACCAGAGATGGGCACAAATACATCAAAAAGTATTTTGTTACAAATTACAAATACTTTCTCATCAAATGTATTTAATTAAAATACAAAATACTGGTGTGAGAAATGTATTTAATTAAAATACAAGTAATTTGTAATTTGAAAATACAGAATTACAAACCATATATACACAAGCAATCATTTGAAGTGCAAGAGACATTGCCATTACATTTAGCAATACTGGAGTTAGATACACACAAGAGAAAGATAAGTGCTTTCCCCTCCTTGAACAACTTATAAACAACATATTCTTTAACCCTAACATTATATACATTAATATATCCAATATATTGATCCATATATCTTCTAATTTCTTATGTTTACTTACAGTAAGACATAACCGACTGTGTTAACTTGAATGCCATCGAGCATGTCTATGCTTTATTTTTTCATGTTTCTTCATCGCTCCTTTATCGTTTCTTTATCAGCGAGTCAAAAATTATGCAGTCCTGCGAAACTGTATTGTCATACCACCTAGTCCTACTCAAGTGGATGGCTCAAGCTATTTCACTGTCAACAGTAAATATTAACTCCTAAAAATGATGATATTTAGCTGTTAAAGGACTCTATGTAGAATTCAGAAACCCTTGTTATTAGCGACACCAGGGGCCATTAAGTGAGTTGTGGAGAGCAACTTATTGCTCGTGCTCATGCTTGTGCAAACACTCCATGGTAATGCGAGCGAGCGACGCTGTGATTCACCAACATCATGTCAACAGATGAGGTTCATTAAAGTTACACTGTTATGATAGATTCCCTTGGATTTTCCCAGCAAAACCGCTTCAAAAACAGTCCTTCACATAAAAACTAGTCTACAGGCTCTCATTTTTTTAAGTTTGTTTACATGCTGTTCACACATTGGCAATAAAAAGCTATTAATACTTGAAAATTCTTTCATAAAGCCCCTAAAATTTTCATTGTGTCCATAGAAACAAGTGGCTAACTTTAGCTAACAAGCAAAGTTCTAGAGCTTTTTCTCCTGTCCTGTAATAACATTCAGTGAGCAATATCTGATAGAATATTTTTAGTACATGCTTAGAACGTTTGCACTGAGCACAACAGCTTCTTTCATTGTTTGTTTTTTGTTTTCCAGTTTGGAGATGGAACCATAAAGAAATTAAAGGGGTTAGTTCACCTAAAAACGGAAATTCTGTCATTAATTACTCACCCTCATGTTGTTTCACACCCGTTTTCCGAACACAAATAAAGACATGTTTGATGAAATCCCAGAGCTTTCTGTCCCTCCATAGGCAGCAATTTTATGAAGTGACGCAAGTGCTTTGTTTGAACAAAAAAAGAAAGAAAAATTTTCCACTTTATTTATGAAAATATTGGTCTGCATTGTGCATTTATGAGAGCATCACAACGCATTTGTGTTGCGTTAACGCGATCGAAGACTCGCACGCCAACACAAAGCACATGAGTGAGTGTTAACTAGAGTACTACGACGCATGTGTTTGGATAATATTTTCGTAAATAAAGCGGTAAATTATGTTTTTATGTGCAAACAAAGCACTCACATTGCTTTATAAAATTGAGGTTAAACCACTAGAATCACATGGATAAGTTTAAAGGAATAGTTCACCCAAAAAGGACAATTTTGTCATCATTTATTCACCCTCATGTCGTTCCAAACTTGTAAAGGTTCTTTCTTATGTTGAAGAAAAAATATGGTATTTTGAAGAACCGCATTGGTCCCCATTGACTTCCATAGTAGGGAAAGAAATACTATGAAAGTCAATGGGGACCATCAATTTATATTTATTTATTATGTTCAACATAAGAAAGAAACTCATACAGGTTTGGAACGACATGAGGGTGAGTAAATGATGACATAATACAATGATTTTGGGTGAACTATCCCTTTAACAATGCTTTTCCTACATTTCTGGATCTTGAATGTGTAAGTTGCATAACTGACCGTAGAGGGACAGAAAGCTCTCAGATTTCATCAAAAATATTTTCAATTCTGAAAATGAACAAAGGTCTTATGGGAATGGAACGACATGAGGGTGAGTAATTAACAACAATATAATTTTCATTTTTGGGTGAACTATCCCTTTAAGATTTCACCTATGGATCCAATAGGATGTCATTTGATTCACTTGCATCTAGCCAAAAACTGTGATAGGCTATAGTTGGCAGTACTATTAACACAGGAGAAGAAAGATATGGTATTATCTGAGAATAAAATGACCTACTTGATTAAAGGCAGTGCAGAGTAACGCGTCGTCTGTGTGTGTGTGTGTGAGGGGAACGGTCACATCACAGGAGAGCGACCTGCCTGTCAGAAATCATAGCACGTCCGCTGTCTTAACCGCGGCTTGTGTACTGCATCATCTCTGTGTCTGTCACGCGACTCTGTTGCCTTTTCGGGCTTGAACTGATGGTAAAACTAACGACATTATTAACTGTCTTGATATTTACTTTGAAAGCTGACGCTCGCGATTATGGTAAGCGGTGTTACATTTCCAACGCGTGCTTGTGGTGATCGGCCAATCACAATGCACTGGGTCAGCTGGCCAATCAGAGCAGACTGCGCTTGTCAAAGGAGGGGGCTTTGTTGAAAACTACGTGTTTGAGAGAGGCGGGGCATAGAGGACCTACAATAATGTACAGTATTTGAAAAATAATGTGTTTTTTGAAAATTAAAGCATGTCAACATATTCTGTTACACCAAATACACAAAATAATGATCTTTAAAATAGCATCATATGACCCCCTTAAGTATTTCAAATACAAAATACTGTCTCAAAGTATTTAATTACAAATTACATTTGTTTTTTTTTCCAGCAAAATACAAATTACAAATTAATTTTATTTCTCCACAGGAATTTTATGAGAAATGTCTAGGCTATAGAACCTTCAGTCATGCATCTGCCTTGTGAACTTTTTCTTCCCCAGTCTTGCTGAGTGAGCATCAAGTATCCTATATGGACGTCTGACCTATGGCTTTATCTCAAGAATCTTGCTGTCGGGCAATGAAGAAAACATGTTGTGATATTGACCGGTGAGCTGTTGTGTGGTCTGATGACAGTTGTTGCTCCAGCAGCATTTCTTTCCTTTGTTAACACTGTGTTGGAGAAAAACTCACTGCGTTTCACTGCAATTTAATAAACAGTGCTGTTGGCCAAGACCAGCATTATTATTACTGCTCATATGATGTTCATGTCTTACAGACACGAATGAGTCCTCATATCATGCGTCTTGTTGATGATATCTTGTTGTGATATCACGGTTGGAGATGATAAGGTGTACAATTTCCACCAGGTAGACAAAAAAAAAAAATCTATACATAGAATGAGAATATTAGAAACTCATACTTAGGGGTATAAAATACTTAGGTAATTTTACTTGATTACTGTACTTAAGAATTATTTTAGGGGATTTATACTTTATTCAAGTACAGTTTAAACTGACTACTTGTACTTATACTTGATTACATTTCTGAAGAAAAACAGTACTTTTTGCTCATTACAATTTTATTTCCACTTGACAAGCACTCACTACATTTTTTTCATATTTATTTTATCTTATGCACATTAAATATGGTAAACAGAAGCTAAGGCGTGCACACTTGACGTATGAGAACCAATTATCTTTGTATTTGTGCATCAAGCAAACATGTTTCAGCTGCAGTTTTAACTTTCATCAAGGAAATTTCTGGCTTCAAAAGTTTGCCATCTGAGGACGCATGGTGAGGAAGCATTATTTATTCATTATTTTTATCCATTTTGTCCATTAGCTGTCTGTGTAATATATTGGCTGAATGCACAGGATTGAGTGCAAATAAAATCAGTGATGAAAATTTAAATAAAAAGCAGTCATCCTCACCAACACATGAATTGTGTTTTCTTTTAATTAAATGTTACACACGCACAAAGTTATGTAAAAATACAAGCTTTGGCAAATATTCTCTTAAACACAGTCTAGTATGTTGTTCAAGTGAACGTAAAAAGTTGAGAAAGAAACTGAATATGCGTCAGTATATTAGGTCTGTGCATTTGGTCTTAAAGGGACAGCAGCCCATAAATACCTGCTGCTGTCTGTGTCATTAGTGTTAATAACAAATCACAACTTTAACAAATGCATCTACATTTAATTTATACTGTAAAATAACACTATACTATAGTGTTCACTCTTTATTACATTTCTGTACCTGTATACTACTGTTACTGACTTCACTTTATTTGTGACTTCATTATGTATCCATCTATGCTTGAAATTTGTGGATTTGGTTGGACGTTTGCCTCAAACTCAATTTGTTGCTTATTAATAGCAGAGGCGGACAAAGTACTCAACTCCATTACTTGAGTGAAAGTACAGATACTGCTTGTAAAATATTACTCCATTACAAGTAGGGCTGCACGATAAATCGCATGCGCAATTTAGCAAAATCAGACAATATTGTGTCTAATATATACCACAATATTAACTTCTTATTATTGAATTGTTGTAAATAAATATCACATTTGCAGCTGGTCAGTGTTAAAAAAATGCTGGGAAATCACTTCAAGTAGCCCTACAAGAGTGATTACTGAAACTGTCTGAAAAAAAGACCGTTTTTAGAGAAGAAAGAAATCACCCACTGACTTGCAAAGCTGCTTACGACTTTCTACTTCGAGGACCTTGATAGAAATGTAGTGGAGTGAAAAGTACAATATTTGTCTTTCAAATGTAGTGAAGTTAAAGTCATAAGTTCCCAGAAAAAATAATACTCAAGTAAAGTACAGATACTCAAAAAGTGTACTTAAGTACAATACTCAAGTAAATGTACTTAGTTACTGTCCGCCTCTGATTAATAGTAAGTTAGTTGTTAAATTTAGGTATCGGGTAGGATTAGGGATGTAGAATATGATTTGAACTGTATTAGTTAGGCTAGTAGTTTTTGCTGGTATCAAAGTACTTAAAGTGAGCTTTAAGTAATAAAAGAAAAGCTTTTTTTTTTTTCTGATCCGGAAGATGATCCGATCAGTGACTCAAAAACCATAATGATCTGAACTGTGATTTTTAGAAGCCCAGAACACCCTACCAACTATATAGCAACAAAATGCTTTAAACCAAAGGCACATAAATGCACAAAAAAATATTCAGAACACTGTATTAATAGCATAGCAACACCTTGGCAACCAACTATACAATCCTAGACACTTCATAGCAATGGGCAAAAAAGCATTCAGAACACTTATCTGCACAGAAATGAACTAAAAAAAAGCCTCAGACCTTAACAGCTAACCACAAGTCAAAATTGCAGGAGCAAACATGACTCACAAGTGCTTCAGAACATGTACAAACCTAGTTTTTTTTTAAATATATGTTGAGATTTTCACTTTTTCTGTCATGTTTACCTTGCAGCTTTATTTAATATTTTATTGCATCAGGGTTTTGCCAGAACATTCCAGTAATGGTCTATAATGTTTGCCAGAACATTATAGACCATTACTGGAATACGAGACCTGGTTTGAATTCATGAGGTTGAGTGATCACTTGTCAGTTTTTTTCCCCCCTGTTGGGCTGCTTCTGAATGCTCTTTGACTATCAGCAGTGCCTGTGCATGTGATCCGTAACTGTGTGGGACAGTGAGGGCTTATATGTGATTCTCTTGCGTCTTTAATGACAGCAGAAATCCCATCAGAACAACAGCTCAGAAGGAAAGAGACCTGTCAGGCCTGAGGCGGCTCGCTTACTACAAACAATACACAGAACTCCATCACAGCGGCTCCCTCACATGTGCTATCAGACTCCAGAGCTGCTCTGCAGGGTCGAGGACTGATGAATGCACAGCATTGTGCAATTAGAATACAGAACTGGCCAAATTTTACCAAAACAGACAAGCTGTTCAGCTCATATTTCACACCTTTAAGCTATATATATATATA
>NW_015657967.1:185464-192973 GCF_001515625.1 Sinocyclocheilus rhinocerous | reverse complement strand
ATATATATATATATATATATAAGCTTAATGGTGGTAAAAGCAAGGGTGACACTTTAGTTTAGGGACAAATTCTCACTATTAACTAATTGCTTATTAGCATGCATGTTACTAACATTGGCTGTTTATTAATACAGTACCTTTAAAGCACATACTAATGCCTTTTTCTGCATGACCATATTTCAGATCCCTTAATCCTACCCCATACCTAAACTTAACAACTGCCTTACTAGCTATTAATAAGCAACAAATTAGGAGTTAATTGAGGCAAAAGTCATAGTTAATACTTAGTTACTAGTGATAATTGGTCCCCAAACTAAAGTGTGATCAAAGCAAGCTTAATTTTCATTAAGATTTTTGGACTTAGTGGGGAGAGAGAGACATTTTTTAAAATAAATTACATTTGGAATTATTTTTTTTATAATTAAAATTATCATTAAACATATTCATGTGGTCACAACATAAATGGATTAAGAAAAACTTCATTTTAACAAAAGCTGTCACACAACAGAAGATGCAGACAGGTAAGTTATATAAAACACAGAGTTTATTGAACAGAGGCACGGAACTGGACAGGAATGTAGACTGGTGAGTAGATGACAATATGTAGAATGAATGTAGACTTAGCTTATAAATATAGTAATGACTCTCTTGCAGGAGAACGGATCCGAAGCAGACAAAGGGCAGATGATGGATATCAGAAGACAGGTAAGAATTCCAATGAGCAGGTAAGTCACAGGTAAGGAGTCTTTAGCGTTGGTAAGGACGAGACCAGACAAGGGAGTGCAGGAGAAGTGTCTCTTTATAGTGAGTGCTGATGACGAGGTGCAGGTGCAGTGAATCAGAATTCCGGGGAAAGTGAATGAGTGGGTTTATCGTGCTGATCTGGTGACGATGGGTTGTAATCGGTCTGCAATGGTTGTGACTCCGTGACAAACACAAGTGGACTGAACACATTGAAATTGTGCTGCTAATTTAAAGTGAATTGAACAAGCAGAAATTTTTTTTTTCCCGGTGTATATATCATGTTAGTATTTATATAATTTATGGTGATTTAAAAAAAAAAAATCTGGACAGAATGACTAACATTATTATATTACAGTGATTAATTGTATTGCAAAGCATAATTTTGATTTTGAAATATGACAGACTTCTCTATAATGTGGTACAGTCATGCAAATGATATGTATAAACTCAAAAAGGTAAGACTTTGTAAATAAACTTTACACAGTAAATGTCACACGTACACTTCACATGGACTTAGTTTTTTCAGTTTGCACTGTCTTCCCTTGTTTAGTTAGTTGACAGTTATTGATTTGATTTGTCATTTTGTTCAGCTGTTGTCACTCGTCACCTCACTAGCTCTTGTATTTAAGCTCCACTGTTTCTGCTCATGATTGTCGGGTCTCGTTTTTACTACGGTTGTGTTGGATTGCCAGTTTCTATGTTGGATTTACCCTGTGTGGATTATTAAAGACAGCTCGCTGTGACAATAAAAGCATCATACATTAGTGTATATTACAGTAGTAAATATGATCTTAGCAACAATATCAAACTCTGGAAGCATTTCAAGGTTTGGCTAATTGTCAAGGTAATGATATTTCAATAATACATTTTAAAATAGTGCATACAGCATGACTGAAATCTACCCATTACTGTGCAGTTTTTCATATCATTTAAAAAATAAATTAAAACATGTTAATATCCATTACGTTTCAAAATCAGACAAATGACAATGGTCAAAAGTGCTTCTTCAAATCATTTGCATTTTCTCATTAAAATAACATAATGTAGCCAAAGAGGTTAAATGCATCTCATGGCAACAGGTTAGAGATCAGTAATACATTTAGCATCAGCTCAGAGTGTCACATTCAGATGTGAGAGACTGAAATGCCTCTCACTAGCAAAAATACATGGACGAGGACAGAGATGTCTGTCCTGTTCCCTACAAATGTGAGCATTTAAGGAGCTGCCGCTTGTTTCATTTCTGCTCAATGAACCCACTGAAACTGCTGTCTGCTTTCATATTTCAAAATTATAATTAGAGATTAGCCAGACCATTTTAATTTCCTGGACAGAAAGACATAATTTTGTGTCCTTCTCTGATTTGTTTAGTTTAAAATTGATAATCTTCCTCTGATGAATAGGTCACATAATTAGGATAACCAGCAATTTATTTTCCTTAAATTATGGAAAAAAAGTTATTAGCAAATTAAAGAAATAAAAACACATGATGGAGAAAACTTAATTAATTAAAAGTGCACAAGAACACTTTGCCAACAATGCAAACTTGCAGGCGAGGGGACTATATCTGTGAATAATTATGAGACCAACTTTAATGAGAAGAAGCTCTTGGGACCAATCAACGTGAACATGCGTTATACACTTTTCATGTATAAATAGAAACCTGCTGTAAGTGATTAATAGATAATAAAGTGACACTCCACATTAGAGTTTTACATATCAACACAATCCTTAAAAACAACTTAACTGACCAGCATAAGGTACAACCATCAGCTAGTTACTGTATATATTTAGTGTTTTTATGTTCATTTTGGCTTGTAATTAAACATTTTAAAGATTTTAAATATAATTAAATAATTATAAACCTAATAAATATCAAATGAAATAAAATAAACTGGGATGCACTTTTGTTTAAGATGGCAATAACGAGTAAGTCTTACTCTCATAAGCCTCTTCAGTTGGTTTCATAAGCCAAGGAAACTCTTCAGAATTGTTGATATGAATCTCAATATCCTGGGCAACACAGACATCCTGATATCACATTAAAGGAACAGGGAAATGCACAAGCTTCGTTCGTCTCATTTTAGTGCCTGAAGCTGATCGTTCAGTTTCATTCCAACATTTTTGAGGAAAAAAAAAAAAAGTTTCCCCTCAACAAACTTTTATCAGAAAAGCGTTCTCATATCAAAACTGACTTGGCTGCTGGTTTGTTTAGGAGGTTTTATTCAGGTGTCCTAACAAAAAATAACGACGTGTAACTATGAGCACATTAAACTCATATTTGACAACTACAAAGTGCCACAAACCTTATTGTCAACATTAGATCTACTGTTTTACCACTTCAAACCATGCAAACTTCATGTTCTCCTTCTAGGGAACTCACGCTGCATCCTATAGTGGACACTATGGGGAATGCTGCCAGCATGACCGGTGTCAGAAGCATGTGTGAAAAAACACCAATCCTATAGGTCCACATGGCCCGTGACATCATAGGCGTGTGCCCGGAAGTATAAAAAGGCACCTGCTAAATACATCACCAACTGTTGTTGTCTTCAGGAGCCGTCTGTTTGAAGTGTGTTTGAAAGACCAAGGCAGGTGAGCATTGTAGAAAGTGTGTGCCTTCGTTCCTGAGGGCACTTGAGGACACACACACGATCTATGCGTCATGTGTCTTGGTTAGGAGCTTGCACGTTCAGTGCTCGAGGGTTCTGAGTGTTTCCAATGAGAAAGCTCAGTTGTCTAGTTCACATTAGTACAAGAGGACTAGGATTAGAACAAGAGTCTGCATCTTGCGGTTCGGGTCCCGCTGCTGCCAAGGCATGGTTAAGACTCGGATCGCGAGGTTCACAGGTTGAGCTTGCAGAGAAGTTTGAGAAGGATATGAACCTTTTGAAGGCTTCCGCTGCAAGCTCGAGTGCTTGTCGGGTTTCAGGTGCTCTCTTTTAGGGTTGTCGGAATCCCGCGGATAGCGCTATATTAAATCGAGCTGCGCTTTAGGGAATGTGTTCCTCCGCGTTTGGATTCTAACACTCGAGGGCATATTCTGCTTTTGCGTTGTTTTCTCGACGAAGAGCATACACATTCAGTGCTATGCTCTCGTTGTGATGAGTCACGATGTCTAGGCTCCGCTCGTGTTTGTTCTTATTCCCGAGGGATGCAGGGCAAAGTGTTTGTGTCTCACGGTGGTTGCTGCAGCACAGTTTATGTCAGCTCGCGGCAATTGCTTTGATCTGAGGGATCCGCACACCCTCTATAATGGGTTGTCAGATGCCACAGATAGTATTTGTGTTGTTATGACAATGAAGTGTGAGCACGGAGTTGTTTCAGCCCTGATCTTGCGAGATCGCTCAGCCGTGCCTCTCTAATATGCATATTATTGTGTGTGGAGAGTCTCGCTGGGCATGGATATATTTAAATGCTTGGTGGAGAGATGCTTGCGAGCTTTCTCTCCCAGGGTGTTTCAGTGACCTTTCAGTGGTTATGGGGAATGTTCCTTCCTGTGTTAAGCCGGATGGGTTTAGAAGTGGGCTGCCTCCCCAGGCTTCTGGGTGTTTTTAAGTTGGTGGTCCCTCTGAATCCCGCTTATTTAAGATTGGGCTCAGAGTGTAGCTGTTTGCGGATAGTAATGCTCCAGCACAAACTTACTTTGCTCTGGAATATAGCAGTCTGAGGGCAGCTGTGTTCTAGCCTGGCTTCTATGATTAGGTTGAGTTCCCCTTGGAACAAGCTCTCTCAAGTAAGCGCTGAAGTCTTTGTCTAGGAATCTGCTATTCGAGGATAGCTGTGTTCCAGCTCTGAGACTGCTCCCCCTTTTAGCGTTTTTAAGTAGTGGTCTCCTTGAGCCCATTGCCTAGACTGTGCTGTCTCCCCTGTTTGGGTTTAAGTAGATAGTCCACTTCCATGGTCTGGGCAGTCTTCAGCCTTATCTGAGGGAACTGCTATTCGAGGATAGCTGTGTCTCGCTCTCTAGTGTTATGGCCACTAATGATGTTTTATGTGTTTGCTCTTTATGTGTTTGCTCGTTAGCGAATCGTTTACTGATAGTCCGGATATCCCTCTTGTGAGCTGCTGGTCAATAACATGGAAGTCGCTAGCCTCTAAGGGACTTCATTGATTGGGGACCTGCATAGTATAGCCATCTGAGGATGGTTATATTCCAGCCATTGTTATGGCAGGACAGGCTTACTTAATCTGAGAACAGCTATGTGTTAGCTCGCTGATTGCTCCCCGGCTTAGGGTTTCTAAGTAGCGGTCTCCTTGAGTCCTTGCCTAGATAGTGCTGTCTTCCCTTATAGAATTTTTAAGTAGACATCCCACTGCAGGTGGTCTTGGCAATTTCAGCGGTCCGCTTTCCTAGAGCCTATCTTTCTGAGGATAGCTGTGCACCGGCTCATTGATTGCTCCCCTACTTAGGGTTTTAAGTAGCAGTCTCATTGAGCCTTGCCTAGACAGTGCTGTCTCCCCTCTTAGGGTTGTAAGTAGACAGCCCACTCTCTGGGCTCTGGCCAGTTTCAGTTGGTCCCCCTTCTGGTAGCCCCTTCATAGGTACATCGCTATCTGAGGATAGCTATGTGCTAGCCCAATGATTGCTCCCCTGCTTAGGGTTTTTAAGTAGCGGTCTCCTTGAGCCCTTGCCTTGACAGTGTTATCTCCCCTGATAGGGTTGTAAGCAAGTAAGTAAGGAAGGTCTTACCTGGCTATCTGAGGCTAGCTGTATATGGTTTATCTTGGTCTACGAGCATTTCATAAAATCCTTTGGATATAGCTTGCTGAGGACAGCTGTATTCTAGCTCAGCAGCTACTCCCCTTACTTGGGCTTTAAGTAGCAATCTATTTGAGCTCCTATCTAGAAGTTTTCTAGTTTGCCTCTTCAGCGGTCTTGTGTATCCAGGCTAGTATTGCTCACATAGCATAGCTATCTAAGGATAGCTGTGTTCTTAACTTTAGTTTGGATGTTCCCCTTTATCTGAATTGGGTTCTCCATTTCTGCCAAGTTATGTGAGCGGCCCAGGGCGTCAGTGGCTTGGCCCCTTTCTGAGGAAAGGTTAATGTCTGTCACCTCCTTGATCTCTCACCAGGTGGACAGGCCCATAGTGTCCGCTAAAGGACACAGCGCGAATTCCCTAGAAGGGGAACATCTCGGGTTACGCATGTAACCATGGTTCCCCGAGGGGGAACGAGATGCTGCGTCCCCTTGCCATGCCTTCGGCCTGCCTGCTTACGTCTCCTTCAGAAAACTAAGTTGGTGACGTACTCAGCAGGTGCACTTTTATACTTCCAGGCACCCGCCTATGACGTCATGGGCCAAGTGGACCAATAGGATTGGCGTTTTTTTACCCATGCTTCAGACACTAGTCATGCTTGCAGGATGCAGCGTCTCGTTCCATCACGGGGAATCATGATTACATGTGTAACCCAAGACGTTTTTCTTTAAAGGTGTGTTCTTTTACAATAAATTGTTTTGAAATGTTGTTATCTAATGCAGTGGAAAACATTTAAATTAAGTGTCTAAATCCTTTTTTTTTTTTTTTTTACTGGGAAACACATGCATCACACACACCATGTGATGTTAATCTGCTCCCCCAGAAAGTGGATTTGAAACTCTGGCATTTAGAGATAACAAGAAGTCAAACAGTGATTAATTAGACATTCACAATAAGTAACAAAACACTCAGCGGGCACATACACTGTTAAAAATCGCTGTAAAAAAATGGCCAAATTTTGATAGTAACATGCTGTTTTCCATTAAAACAGTGCATTCTGGGTAATATTTTTTCATTTTCGAGAAAGTAGCCTGCTGCTATATATCGTGAATTAACAGCATTCAAAGTCGACGTTCAGAGGCTGTGTTTCAAATACTACACCCTCATTCACTATTCCCTCCTTGAGTTTACTAATATAGTCCACCTGACAGAGAGAATGAAAACTAATGATTGAATTCAGACACTGATGAACAGCTGCTGTTAACGAGCAGAATCACTGAAGAAAAGAGAATCACAAGAACTACAACTGACTTAAGTTTGATTAAATCAACTGAAGATTTAAACAACTCTACAAACAGCTTTACCAGCTTCATGAATTACTAACCAGACTGACTTTATTTCTGTCAGCTGTCTACAGAAGATCTTTTTGAGAATTAACAGAGGTTTAGATGATGTTTAATTGTTTTGTTTGATGTTACCATTGTTGAGATTAGTGTTTGCTTTAGTTGGGTGCCTGACCCTTGAGTTTTGAACATTAGTTTTTGTTTGATTGCTATAACTGTGTCTTTAAGATGCATCTGTTATAACAAAATGGTTGGTCAGGTGATGTTGGCTGTTTATAGTAATTATTATCTAGTATACTGACTTAGAGTCTCATTGGACTCGGAGTTGAATTATATGAGTGTTTTGTATTTTTTGATTTTCCCAGTGATTTACAGCATGAGATTGATCAGTGTTGTGACAACCATAAAGTAAGAAGGATTTAGAAATAGTGTTGGGTCGTTTGAACGAATCTTTAATGTGACTCTGGAAGAACGAGTTTCGAGTCTTCGGGTTTTTCGAGTCGATCGTTCATCACGTGACAGACCCATAAGTTTAACCAATGCAGTCGGAGCCGGAAAGAGAATTGATTAGATCATCTCTCGAGTCTTCGGGTTTTTCGAGTTGATCGTTCATCACGTGACAGACCCATAAGCTTACCCTATGCAGTCTGAGCCGGAAAGAGACTTAATAATAATAACCAACTCTTTATTTCTTTTGTTACAACATTCAGTGTTATGGAAAA
>NW_015657967.1:183778-185147 GCF_001515625.1 Sinocyclocheilus rhinocerous | reverse complement strand
GACTCGAGAGATGAACTAATCAATTCTCTTTCCGGCTCAGACTGCATTGGTTAAGTTTATGGGGCTGTCACGTGATGAACAAACGACTCAAACCCGAAGACTTGTCAGATGAGAGGTGAGGTGAGCTAATCATAGACTGAAGACCCAGGTAAGCAATGAATTAATCTTTTTTGTTTCTTATAGCACTTTTGTATTGTTTGTAGTGTGATCAACGTTTGCGTAAGTAGTAGATGTGTTAAGGTAGTAACACGTAACATTTTAATTATATTTTGCTAAAATGAATGAAATGACTCGAAAAAAGATTTGTTCATTTTGCTGAATGGGACTCAAAGGTCCGAGTCGGTAAAATGATCCGAACTTCCAATCACTATTTAGAAACTGTTTGGGTTTTAAATATTTTGAACATATCATGAAATATCATAAAAGTATCATGAACACTCAAAGAGAGACATCAAGAATCAGCATATGAATCTCAACAATGGTGACAATCAAAAGCTTAATGCTGCAATACATGCTGGGTACCACCCATTACTCCCAGCATGCATTGCGGCATGAATAAATTATGCTGCTGAATTGTCCACTTATTTTCTTGGATTCTTATGTGCTTTTATTTTTGCTTTTGTTTTTATGTTGAGTTTTAGTAGCATGTTTTGTGATGTTCAGAATTGATCTGTTTATTTATTTTGTGGATTGTCATCATTGTTCTGATTCATACGCTGATTATTGATGTGTCTGTCTAGATTACAAGAAAGATTTTCTTTTTTTTTTTTAATGAGTGATGTCTTTTAACAGTCTTTCATAACTGATTGCTCAGAAGTGTTCTTCTGCTCTGGTATCAATATTCAGTAAGAGAAGAGACACTGAATAAAACAACCTGGTCTCATGGCAAAAACGTACCCGGGGGCACATTTTCGCGAGACGAGAAATACGTACCAATAAGTACATATCACTGCAGTTTCCAAAAGAAATGAACACTAGAGGCAGTAAAACTCAGACACCTTTTATTCCTTTTCACACACATTTACAGAGTTTCGATTAATAAAGTGTAATTTTCGCACAATTACTTGAAGAATATCATGTTATGACTTCAAAACAATTTTAATATGCTGGGAGATTTGAAAACTGATGCTTTTGAACGTTTGCACCGCACATATCCAGCTTCATATCAATGCGTTTTCAACGACGGTATGTTTGTTTGGTAGCTCACGGTTCAAATCTGCATATAAGTAAGTTCAAATGACACGGTTGCATCAACAAATGCGTTTTTATATCAGTTTTGCATTTGTTAACTAGGCGCGTTTCCATTACCATTCAAATTGCGCAAATTGAAATTGCGAATTGAAAATACGCCTAATGGAAACGCGTCAAT
>NW_015657967.1:176951-181898 GCF_001515625.1 Sinocyclocheilus rhinocerous | reverse complement strand
ATCTGCATATAAGGAAGTTAAAATGGCACGGTTGCATCAACAAATGTGTTTTTATATCAGTTTTGCATTTGTTAACACTATCGGGTAGGTTTAGGGTTGGGTTTGGTGTAGGGCATATTTCCAACACGATAGAGCATTAACTTTTAGCGACACTCCCCGGATATTTGAATTCTGAACTGCCGCAATACGTACCTGAAGCAACGTAATAAAAACACAGCAATACGTACCTATATCAACGTAATAAAAACGTGCCAGGGTTCACGTATTGAACCCGTGTTTTAGAGCCACTCAGTAGCCATTTCTCTTTGAAACTGCGGCGAAACGTGCAGTAAGGTACGTAAAAATGGTGTTGCAGAAAAGCACCCAGAGGTATGTATTTTTATGAGACTGGGTTGAGATAAAATCAGTAAATCAGGAGCAAGAGAATGATTGTTCTTACCAAAAATTGATACCAGATTTTTTTTGTTTTTAATTAATTTTTGCCATAACAAACATGTTCCAAAAACACATTGTTACAACAGCCAAAGAAAAATTTATATTAAAAAGTCAAGGTTCATGAGCCCAACTAATGTAAACACTGATCTCCATCATGGTAGTGAAAAGAAAAAAAAAAACAACACACATCTAAACCTCTGTAACTCTCAATAAGATCTTCTGTAGATGTCTGACAGAAATAAAGTCAGTCTGGTAATAACTGAAGCTGGTGATGCTGTTTTAGGAGTTGTTTTGTCAGATCTTGAGAGATTTAATGTATTCTTTTATTTCAGTTGATTTCATCTTCGGCTGTGGCTGAAGTCAGTTGCAGTTCTTGTGTTTCTCTTTCCTTAAGGGACTCTATTTGTTAACAGCAGCTGTTCATCACTAATGCACAATCATCATTTAATTAATCACATAATTATCTCATTAACCCTTTAAACCCCACAGCAAAATCCTCATTTAAAATTTTTTAAATGAACACTTATCATGTGTTCACAATACAGAGTGTTAGAGTAACACTGAAGCAGTGCTGAAGTTAATTTCACTGAAATATTAGTGAATGTTCATAGAAAACAAGGTTATGCAAAGTCATTAACTGACAAGGAGAGTAAATATTAATCTGAACTGTATTAATGCGTTTTTGCACAAGAGATATCTGTTGGTTTAATGTAGTTTTGTGGTTCACCATTGTGCTGGAGAGTAGAGCCTCTGCTTCAGTCAATGATGAGCCACAAACACTGATGTTCTGCTGCTTTATTTAAAGAAAGTAACTGTGGAGTTGTTGATTCAATGACCATCTCTTTACAATGCTTTTTAGTACATACATTTGTACTATTACTAGTTAATGACAATCTACAAAGATTTGAGTAAAAGTCATGTTTTGTTTGCTTTATTATTACACTTTAAGTGTTTGCGGTTTTATATTAAGTAGTATTTCTTCTTAGTGGACTCAAATGAAATAAGTTCACTGTACTAACACCATATACACACTATTTTTTTATTTATTTTTTTTTTTTTTACTCGAATGGTTTGAAGCAATCGGTTTCCCAAATTAAATGAGTTACCACATGGTATAATAACGGTAACATACTGTAAAAGTGAAGAGCTGTAAATTAATGGTAGAGAGCTGTAAATTAACAGTGCAATGCTGGCAACCACAGCTGCCAGTAGATTGCCATTATTTTACAGCGCAATTTTTTTTTTACAGTATACCAAACTGGGTCCAAGAATAGTAAGATAAACACATTTGCTGGAGCTATTTGGGTCACATACAAATACGTTTTTTGGAAATGATAACCTTATTTATTTATGGGACTGAATCCCCCAAGTTTTCATTCCATACACTCTTAAAATATAATTTATTATTATTAATATTAATATATATATATATTTTTTTTTAATTTATTTATTTATTTATTTTTTGCATTTATTGTTCCGTGAAGAACCTTTAACATTCATGAAAACTTTCCATTGCACAAAAGGTTCTATATGGTGGAAAACGGTTCTTCAGATTATTAAAACCTTCAAGTGTAAGTGCTTCTACTATCCTTGACCTGTGATGGTTGTCGTAACTACAGGAACATTTCTACTGTAAACAACAAACATGAACACCAAAAATTACTTTAGAAAGATGGCAGCATCATGTTATTTTTACACAGTGATTGGTAGCTTTATTAGTAAAATCTGTTGACTTTAGCAATCTTTGTTGCATTATATGCCAATGGGACTGTTCAAAAATGGGAAAAAGCACACATTTCTAGTTCTTTTTTTTTTTCTCCAAAGTTTGCATGCCTGTAACTCAAGAAGTATTATAGAAATCTTCATGCCCTTTTAGGCCATGTCCACACGTACACGGGTATTTTTATAAACCGAGTTCTTCCTTCCGTTTTAAAAAAAAATCTCCGTCCACATGAAAACGCAAACGCATGCTATGAAGCACTGTCAAGAGCATGCCTAACCAACAGGTGGCGATTATAATCTCAACTGTAAAGCCATGTTGACCAATCAGAAGCCTGAAAAACTTTCCAGTAGGCGGAGATAACAGCGCAGACTCCGACGTCACAAGCCAAAAACTCTGGTTTCGCTGTCTAAACGATAACACTGCAACCGGAGTTTTTGAAAATCTTCACCCTGGCAGGCGTTTTAAAAAATGTTCGGTTTCAGTGAACTGGTGCCGTGTTTGCGTGTGGACGAACGGCCTAACTGCGTAGAAAAAGCAGCGGTTTTAAAAATAACCGCGTTCGTGTGGACAGGGCCTTAGATAATGGGTCTTAACAAACCTTGATTTTTGCATCTTTTTAATTTTTAAGGTCCTATATGGTTCCATTGCAGCAATATTGGAATCTCAATATGGCTCCAAGATTAAATTGTTAAGTTTTACACATTTTCAGTCATCAAAAAACAAATGTGGGTCATTTTGCATAAATATGATACTTTTCTTTTAAAGAGGAATGTCTGAGCAACAAATGTTGAAACTAGAAATTTATCTTGTTTCCCTCTATCAAAATATACCTGTCAGAGTGCCAAAAAATATTATTAGTTTGCATGCCTGTGACTCAAGAAGTATTATTTATTTTATATATATATATATACATATTTTACCATACAGTAAATAAATCAAATGAAAGTAACATCTGCAAAATAGTGAATGCACACTTACTCTAAGATTCTGAATGGAGTTGAAAACTGAACGAGCGTCCCCATCCTGTGTGAGATGCAGGTGAAGGCAAGATTGGTGTATTCACAGTCCTAAAATAATTTTATAACAATAGTTAGCATTTTTTTTCCCACAGTACATTATAGAATGACAATAACAAAGAACGTCCCAGGTTACGTATGTAACCATGGTTCCCCGAGGGAACGAGACGCTGCGTCGGAAAACGCTAGGGGAACGCCTTCAGCGATACCAAGCTCAGAATCATATGTGTAATCAGTCGAATCGATGGGCGAGACATCAGAGGCGGGTGACGTCATGACCAGGAAGCTTTAAAAGCACGTGAGGTGCAGCCGGCGCTAGCTTCTTAGGAGTGAAGCAAGCTCTAGTAGGGATGCCGGAAGTATGGCCTTGCGACGCAGCGTCTCGTTCCCTCGGGGAACCATGGTTACATACGTAACCTGGGACGTTCTTCTATAAAAAGATACACCAGACACTTAGAAATATGTTTTAGTCAAGCTGTCATTAAAGCTTCCTGGTCATGACGTCACCCGCCTCTGACGTCTCGCCCATCGATTCGACTGATTACACATATGATTCAGAGCTTGGTATCGCTGATAAGGCGTTCCCCTAGCATTTTCCGAAGCAGCTCGAGTTCCCGAAGGGGAAACTACATTTTAACACTATCAACCACAAATAATATTACCATATAGTGTAGGCATAATAAAAGTACAATGACTATACTGTATACTTAGTCAGTATGATTTTCCAGCGAACTCAAAACTGAACGACACTCGTGTGCCTTTCTTGTACAAGATGCCGATGATGCATCCACAGTCCTAAATGAAAATTGAAACAGTTGTTAGCAATTACCAGAAGATGCATAGCTGATAATAAATTGCACCACTCATAACAAAGGACGCGCGTATATGTCAGTTGATGGGTCACTTATTTACAGCTTACTTTATACATTTACACCTGAGACGATCGCAAATACCAATGACCGGGTACAACACATTCAAAACATTTACACCAGAGCAGATATTCGCGGACAGAAGCTTAGTTAGTCATAAACACAAGCATGCTTAGTAGGCCTATTATACAAAAACATTTTATATCTGGGAAAATAAATTAGGCTATTATTGGTAAGCACGTTATAAAGATCTTCGCGAACAGAGCCTAGGGTAAAGTTTTACTAAACATTATTAACATTATAACTCATATTACTTTTATATCGTTGCTGTCTATTTTATAGAACATTAACCTTTTCACTGGTGATTTTAAAATATTCTAGTGGTCCCCCCAGAGTGAGTTTTTTTTTTAGGCTACCGTTATTTTAGAACGTTTCCCCTTATTGTTTCCATGGCGATGCGTCATGCTTGTCACATGACACACCGGGGCCACAATAACACTGTATGACAGATGGATCGCTTTTATTTTGTTTTTCCTTTTTTATTCAAAATATTCATAAACTTGCTTACCATATTATCAACTATCTGATATTCCGATTCACAAATATGTCTAAATGAGTGTGTTTTGTCGTTTAAAAACGTTCTAAAATATCTTGATCGTGGTCTGTAACGTGAGATGGGCGCCGCCATGTTTGTTCACGCTGCAGTTCAGAGAGTCCTGTCAGTCGGATTTACCACATGTAAATTCATCAATTTCTCCCGAAATACATGCAAACAAGTGGCCGGTGAACTGGGAGAAGAATAGCGTGAACTTTATAGTTACTTACACTATCTGTATCTGATATTAATAAAACACATGGACAAATTATATTTGAATGGATTGTTATTGCTGCTTCCATAAACATC
>NW_015657967.1:171101-175592 GCF_001515625.1 Sinocyclocheilus rhinocerous | reverse complement strand
TAACTATCACAACTATCACATAAAATAACTCATGGGAGTGTGTGCATCACATGGTCTTAGCTGTGGTCCAGCAGGCAGGATTTGAATGCTTGTGCAACCCTTTTTGGACAGACAACAATAAATAAGACTCACAGAACATAAATCGTGACCGACACACACAGAGAGCTTTGCTGAATGACAGAAAGCTAGCGCCGGCTGCACCTCACGTGCTTTTAAAGCTTCCTGGTATGACGTCACCCGCCTCTGACGTCTCGCCCATCGATTCGACTGATTACACATATGATTCAGAGCTTGGTATCGCTGATAAGGCGTTCCCCTAGCATTTTCCGAAGCAGCTCGAGTTCCCGAAGGGGAAACTACATTTTAACACTATCAACCACAAATAATATTACCATATAGTGTAGGCATAATAAAAGTACAATGACTATACTGTATACTTAGTCAGTATGATTTTCCAGCGAACTCAAAACTGAACGACACTCGTGTGCCTTTCTTGTACAAGATGCCGATGATGCATCCACAGTCCTAAATGAAAATTGAAACAGTTGTTAGCAATTACCAGAAGATGCATAGCTGATAATAAATTGCACCACTCATAACAAAGGACGCGCGTATATGTCAGTTGATGGGTCACTTATTTACAGCTTACTTTATACATTTACACCTGAGACGATCGCAAATACCAATGACCGGGTACAACACATTCAAAACATTTACACCAGAGCAGATATTCGCAGACAGAAGCTTAGTTAGTCATAAACACAAGCATGCTTAGTAGGCCTATTATACAAAAACATTTTATATCTGGGAAAATAAATTAGGCTATTATTGGTAAGCACGTTATAAAGATCTTCGCGAACAGAGCCTAGGGTAAAGTTTTACTAAACATTATTAACATTATAACTCATATTACTTTTATATCGTTGCTGTCTATTTTATAGAACATTAACCTTTTCACTGGTGATTTTAAAATATTCTAGTGGTCCCCCCAGAGTGAGTTTTTTTTTTAGGCTACCGTTATTTTAGAACGTTTCCCCTTATTGTTTCCATGGCGATGCGTCATGCTTGTCACATGACACACCGGGGCCACAATAACACTGTATGACAGATGGATCGCTTTTATTTTGTTTTTCCTTTTTTATTCAAAATATTCATAAACTTGCTTACCATATTATCAACTATCTGATATTCCGATTCACAAATATGTCTAAATGAGTGTGTTTTGTCGTTTAAAAACGTTCTAAAATATCTTGATCGTGGTCTGTAACGTGAGATGGGCGCCGCCATGTTTGTTCACGCTG
This sequence comes from Sinocyclocheilus rhinocerous, assembly GCF_001515625.1. Classification (NCBI taxonomy): domain Eukaryota; kingdom Metazoa; phylum Chordata; class Actinopteri; order Cypriniformes; family Cyprinidae; genus Sinocyclocheilus; species Sinocyclocheilus rhinocerous. The sequence goes on along the minus strand of NW_015657967.1, from coordinate 174,291 downwards.
CAGTTCAGAGAGTCCTGTCAGTCGGATTTACCACATGTAAATTCATCAATTTCTCCCGAAATACATGCAAACAAGTGGCCGGTGAACTGGTAGAAGAATAGCGTGAACTTTATAGTTACTTACACTATCTGTATCTGATATTAATAAAACACATGGACAAATTATATTTGAATGGATTGTTATTGCTGCTTCCATAAACATCTGTGTGTATTTTACCAACTCTAAATGTATTGTTTTACTAGTACTTATATGTATTTAAATGTCTGAAACCTAAAATAAACATTATGTGGTTAAAAACACTGCATAGTTGTGATTATATGACAAGTGCAGCGGCATCTCAGCGTCAGCCAAAGCGCGAAAACTCATTCTTCATAATGTTTCACTTGATTATACATTTAGTCAGGAATCATGGTTTGGAAAAAGTCAAACTAGTAAAATATGTACAAGTTATGTCACAGTAACACAATAATAACTAATGCAAGTAGGCTAATAAAAAAATACTTACTCGTGTAAATTATATCCTCCACTGGATATCAAGCCGCCGCGTTCTTCTGAGGAAAATATAAAAAAAGCTTATTCCTCTCAGCGCGTCTCCTTCCACAAACGAACAGTAGCCGAGATTAACTTGAGGAAAAGTCTCGCTACTTTGTTTGCTGTGATGTGGGCGTTTACACGCTGCGCTTCTCAGGTGGACTATCTGGTTGTTAAGTCGTGACGTAACCACTCTATTTCCGGGTCCAAAATCCGGGTCCTCCTCTACCTACCGTGTTCGCTGGCTTTTTTATTTACCATGCCGCAGTGCTGTGTCCCGTGTTGTTTGAATAGATCAGAGTTTAAAAAAACAAGTGACATTCAACTGTCATTTTACGCTTTCCATGTGATGAGAAAGAGAAGAGGAAATGGCTGCAGTTGATAAGGTAAGTTACAAATCTTAAACGAATGAAGAAACGTTTGGCACTAGTGGGTGCTAACGTTAGCGTTGGCAACAGTCTATGGACAAGCCGAAGATGTGCCTAAATTACATAGCATAGAAAACCATTAGACCAGTTAAAGTATGATAATCTGCTAACGTTTCTAATTTCTATAATAATTGATAATTGTTGGAGGAAGCCCGAGATATAAGATCAGAATCATGTTTAATGGCTAGGTATGTTTACATATTTGAATCTGTTCTTACATTGCTTTCAGTTTACAAAAAAAAATGCCCCGTGTATCATCACCTTTACAGCTAACTTGTAAGACTTGCTTTGTTTAAAAGTAGACATGTCAAGCTTTCTATAGATATATCTCTCATGTCTCTTTGTTGAGTATTCGCTGAGTTTCAGTTCATTTTAATGACGCGTTTCTAAATAAAGATCACGCAGACCAAGGCGGCAGACAGCACACCCTGTTTGTTTTCTTTATTTTATAAAAGCACAAAGTTTTGTTGTTATTATAGGTGTATACAAATAAAATTAGACCCTTTACAGATTCGATTGATGTATTGGTCTTATCTGTACGATTAAAACTGACGGAGTAATTTAGGTTCCTTTAGGGCAGGGGTACCCAAACTCGGTCCTGGAGGGCCGGTGTCCTGCAGAGTTTAGCTCCAACTTGCCTCAACACACCTGCTACAAAGTTTCTAGTATGTCTAGTAAGAGCTTGATTAGTTGGTTCAGGTGTGTCTGATTGGGGTTGGAGCTAAACTCTGCAGGACACCGGCCCTCCAGGACCGAGTTTGGGCACCCCTGCTTTAGGGGCTTTCAAAAAAATGCAACAAAACGCGCCGGCGCGTTTGTCAACCCCAGAGTGTTTTATCAGCTTCTGGAAGCTACCAAGAGCATTGAAAAAAAATAAAAAATAAAAATGCCTCCTTGCTCTCCTCACACATTCACATCAATAAACCAAGATTTGCCAAATGTGGATTAATTATTATAATTTATTTTTCTTTTTTTATTGTTATAACATGTGAAGCATTGTCATAGATCAAGTAATATGCACTGCTAAGGGGCATATATGGCAGAATCACTGATAGTACCTCAAACTTTGAAACATTTAAGGTCTGTCACACTTGAAATAATTAACACTGGGTAATTCTAAACCCCATGTAAATGGGATCCTGGTAAATCTTATTTTATGTTTCATATTGCTCATATTTTACCCGGCATTATCTCTGGGACTGAACCATATAGAGCCTTAAATGTGAAGATTCTAAAAGAAAAGTTTCTTAGGAACCAGAATCTAAAATCATATTAAGATATCTTTAACACTCGCAGGCATGCAAACGATGGACTTGAAAAGTACTTTTCCCCATGTTTGAATGGTCACCATTGGCATATAATGCAACAAAGATTGCTAAAGTCAACGTATTTTACTAATAGACCTACCAAACTCTGTGTATAAATAACATAATGACGCTGCAATCTTTCTGAAGTAATTGTTACCCCCCCCCCCATCATTTGCCTCTGAATCTCAGGTGACAATTGTCATTTTGACACCCTCTACAAAATAGTGGATTTCTCAGTAAATATACATCCGCAACATTTAATATTTTGACTTTCATTACTATACATGTTTCTCTTTCTTCAGAAAAAAATATTGACAAAATCAATAATTTGACCCAGGGACCTCTGGTTGAGTTGACACAGAATGACACTATTGCAGCACATTTAGCACTTAGGTAAATTGGATTGCATGTGTTTTTTGTGTTGCAATATTGCATACATTTTCACAATTGTTTGGTGAATTCACTCCAAACACACATTCTCATTGCATGGACCCATTTCTACACACCAATCCAAACACACACACACACACAAAACAGAAGAGATAGCAGTTAAACTTTAATTCTCCTGCTGCCCCTGTGTGGGATTAAAGCCGGAGCAGGTGAGAGTGTCACTGGGGAATAATTATAAACGGATATGTGGAGGTAGATTGAGAGAGAGAGAGAGAGAGACCACAAATAACTGCTTCCAATGGCTGATCATATTTTACCTCCTCATTAGCAGAAAAGCAGAATGCCGCAATTACTTTGACGGAGTGGCACGTCTGGACCAAGCGCCGGTATGTGAAGATGTGTGCATTTCTACCCACTCACTGGCTGCATTTCATTTGATGAAAGAGCAGTCTGTGTGTGTGTGTGTGTGTGTGTGTGTGAGAGAGAGAGAGAGAGAGAGACACAAACAGATAGGTTAAGGTTATTTTCACACTC
>NW_015657967.1:164306-170936 GCF_001515625.1 Sinocyclocheilus rhinocerous | reverse complement strand
AGCACCTCATTACCAGCCTGCATAAAAGCACACACCTCAGACACCCTCACTGTCTGGTCTCGTATACACGTAGAGGACTCTAAATGACTTTGCTACTGATTTCCCTTGAATACTTCTTGCATTACTGACCTCCTGTGTTCCTCCTAGTGTCTCCTTGTCTCCAAGTGTCTCCTAGTTCCCAGATCGCTGAAGTGTGTGCTTCCCCCGGATACCTTCCAGCCTCAATCAAGCCAAAGACTTGGATTACTCCACTCTCCATATTCTCTGCACTCTCTCACGGACCTTTCCCTCACCCTCACTTCCTCTGGACTCGACACCAGTACTCACTGTGACCAAATAAACTATTTTGTATATAACTAACCTGTTGTGTCAGACCTCTTCCGTAACATCTTGCTAAGATTTAAATCATAGAATCAATACAATCAAAATGTTTATTTTAAAGGGAATTAATGAAATAAAGCAGCTGTCAGCTGTGATTCGACAGGGTAAACAATGGGGGTCATTATTTATTATTTATTTATTATTTTAAAAAAATATATATGTTTCTGTAGTTTTAATAATTTTTATTTCCGTTTTAGTACATCAAGTTTTTAGTTAACATTTAATTATGTTTATTTTAGATTTTATGTTTATTTTTAACTTTTTATGGTTTCAGTTAACTATAATAACCCAGGTTAGAACAGCCCTAATGTACGTATGATCCCTTTGAAATGCTTTCTAGACAGCTCAGTACAGTTTGGAGGTTTAGGCATCATGTCCTTCGAAAAAAAAAAAAAATGTGTGTGCTTGTAAATTTTTTGTCCTCTGATGGTTATTGTGCACAAGAAAATGTTGTTCTGATGTTCATGAAATAGCACAGTAACAGGCGTAGCATCAGATCTGAGAGTGAGGTGTTTAAAGCACCAGATGAAGGGTGAGAGCGGATACGATACACCTGACGCTGTGTGCATGAAAAAAGAAGAAAGATGAAAGTGAAACCTCAGAGAAAATATTAAAGAACATTTTCTATTTTGGAAGAGCTGTCTTTTCTCATTCTCCTTTTTGAGCTTTGCTTTATCTGTCTTTCTGTTTCAACCACATCTATAATCACATGTGACCCAAAGATCGTGTATTGCATAATGTATTTTAGTAGATAAAGCAATAGTTCAGGAACAAAAATTTAATTCTGTCCTCTAAACTCATCATATGTCATATGTTTAGCAGAATCTAATTGCACTCTTTTCCATACAAAAAAATACAGTACCTAAAGAGGAGAAAGAAACACTATAAAAGTAGTTTATAGCAAAATTTAGCTAAATTATGACAAATGTTGGCCTTAACTAAGCCCATCCATTTTGGGATGAACTAACCCTTTAACTTTCAAGCATGATACATGAAATATCAATTGAAAATGACAACAATGGCAAAGTTTACACATATTTCCAAAATGGAATCATACATAGATACATATGTATCAGAGTCAGAGACAATGCGAGCAATTGAGAAAAAATGTCCTGTTAATTATCTCTCAGTTCTTGCACTCAGAGAAAATTATCCACTGATGTTGAAATAATAGCCATTTGCTCTGTCTTCTTAAATTATGCTCATTCCACTGAAACGTGCCTGAAATTACACTGAGTGACAGGCAGCAAATGCAGCCAAGAACCACTGCAGTCCCTTCAAATGTGTTAAGTAACCAAGATGTTAAAATACGTTCTTTTTTTTTTGGGACATTTTCCCTAATTTATCTGAAAAAGCTACTGATGAAATTCAAGAAAATATCCAACCTCAAGCCTAAAATACCAAGGCTGTAACCACCACTACCATAGTTCACACAATATTAACAGTACTCGTCTCAAACGGTAAACAAATAGTTTTTACTATGGCTCATTAGTCTTAATTTAAATTGATAAGATTCAATCACTCAATTTCATCTAATAAATCAAAATTTATGAAATATAAAAAAGAAAGAAAGAAAGAAATGAACCCTTGTGCAGTGCTGAAAATCCTATCCTAATTTAGTGTTCCTGGTCGAAGATGACTGGCCTTTTAAAAATTGTTTGTAACTCTCTCATTATGCTGTATTACCATAAAACCTAGGATTAAACCTTTTTGGTCAGCTTGCTTTCTTTCAATTAGCACAGGTTTTGTATTTCTTTTTGTAACCGAATGATCGTAGGCCTCATTGATCTGAGATTATATGCTCCTCAGCTTTTGAGTGAAGAAAAAAAAAAATTATTTGTGGATAATTTTTCCAATGTTCACTCAAAAACTGAGGCGGATAAGTTCAGATCATTGAGGCCTACGATCAATCAGTTATAAAAAGAAATCCAAAACCTGTGAAAGAAAACAAGTTAATAAAAATATTTAATCCAATATTTGGTAATAGTGTAGCATAACAAAATTTATAATCAGTTTTTTTGGAGGCCAGTCATGTTTGAGGAGTTGTTATATCCTGAGTGATCAAAGTCAGTAAGAAAGTCTGATGCGATAAAATTAACTAGCATTTTTTGGAGAAAAAATCATCATGTTGATTAATTATGTGTTTTAATATAATTTGACCATTATTATTACTATTATTATTGTTTTGTATTTTAATTTGCTGCCTATCTTGGCCAGGACACTCTTGTAAAATAAAATATTTTTAATCTCAGAGAGGTTTCTCTCATGGCTGAATAAGGGTTAAATAAACAAAAATGTCTATGGTCTTAAATAGCAAATATCACTACATACAATAATAATATATAATATAATATAATATGAAAAATGCAAAAGAAATGCAAAATGAAGCATTTTTTTTTGGTGGTCTCAGACTTCTGGGCCAACTCATTGTAAATTAATTAGGATGTGGAGGGACACATGCTTGGTTGACAACCAAGTGTTTGAATACTGTATGACCTTCTGCTTGTAGATGTTTCATTATCTGCAAAATCAGCTCAGAAACTATGGGGCGGCTCGAACTTTCTCTCTCAAACTCTTCCAATCTCTTACGACTTGTCAAGTGGTTTCAGCGTGCACTCTGCAAATATTGCCTAAGCCGCACATGAGTTACCTGAGCTATCGAACGACTGAACCAACTGTGAGACCAAATGAAAAGCATTTTAAAACATGCTCTGGGATTTTGTGCTGCTCTCATAGTATTCTAATGGGTTTCCAATATAAGCATCGCAGCGAGGGACACACGGGTCCATTGGGTTAGGAATTATTCTGATTTAAAAGCAATTATGCATTTTTTCCCCATATGCCAGCAGAGGCTTTGCAAAGAAAGAAACTGAAAAGCTTATTAATATTGAACTTTTAAAGTTACAGTATAGCAGCAATCATTCTAATTGGTTTACCCAGTAAGCTGTAATCCTACTAGGTAGCACCGACTTACCCATGTCTGCTTTTTAGCAAATCAATTACGATTACATGCTGAACATAATGTCTTATAATTAATATCCATGATAAAAGCAGAAAAGTGCATTTTCCTCACTATAAATCAAAGTTAACTGGTGAATTCCCAATGAAGAATGACACAACCATAATCCTAAAGACAGATCCACCAATCAGAGAAGAGGCTGTCACCATGGAAACGCTAATCACAGCAAATAACGGGGAACAGCAAACACCCACTTTCATTAAGCATTGCAAAGTATGTACTCAAATCAGAAACAACAGTACAGAAAATGACTGAAGTATAATGAATTGCAAAAAATCAGTTGCAATCCTTCATGTTTGTATATATTTTGTCTATTTAACCAAATTTCATATAGCCCTACTTTTTACATCAAATCAATGTATAATGTGTAATGTGAGTGGTTTGATTCATTTATGTAGAACAGTGATCCTCAAATCTGGCTCGCGAGATCCACTTTCCTGCAGAGTTTAGCTCCAACCCTATAATCAAACAAACCTACCTGTGTTTTTCTAATGATCCTGAAGACATTGATTAGCAAACTCAGGTGTGTTTGATTAGGGTAGAGCTAAACTCTGCAGGAAAGTGGAGCCAGATTTGAGGATCACTGATGTAGAACATTCCTCCTTAAATTAGAATTTATTTTTTTTACAAAAACATTAAATAAATTCTAAAACATTGTATAAATAAATGACCAAATTGTGCCAAACATATTGAAACTGATCAACACAATACTATACTTGACCATGTCAAGGGCAAATATTTTACTGTACTTTTGAAAATAACATCACAGCTCTTCAGAATGCTGCTTCCACTTATGCCATCTCAGTTAATCGATTTAATGATAGATAGTTTAGCGCATCTATGAAGTTGTTACAATGACCACAGAGTCTCAAAATCCATGAAGTGATTTTTTTAAAGCTTTTTATCTTGTTGAACAGTTGACTGTATAACATGTTTGATGGCTCTCAGCTTGTTCTCGATTTGCCAATTGACGTTGTAGTGTAAAGCGGTAGGAACATGTTTGATTGTTTGGGAACGTTTTTTCTCTTCACTTCAGAGTTAGCTTTATGCAACCAACTGATGCTGCAAGGTCACTCCAATACACGAATCCACCCTGCAGTGGAGGTGACCATTCAGGATGCTAAAATGCCACTTACTTTACTATCAGAATCAGAATGAATCAGAATCAGAATGAGCTTTATCGGAGCACGCCATGGAGGCAGCCATCAGCGTCGGCGCCATCTTCGATAAGAGGCGGTGGGAGTAGAGGCATTTCTAAAGAAGATATTTAAATTTGAGATGGTTCCTTGTGTTTTCTGTTCTTCCTTCCTAAAACTCTTCGTCACCTTTTCTACTACTGAGATTTTACCTTAACATTTTGGTTGGATGATTTCAATTGGCTTTCAGTGAAAATGATTAACAGTAGTCCCTTTTTTAAAATAATAATAATAATAAAAATAATAACAATAATTTGAATACCCAGTTTTGCTGACCTTGTGAAGATGGTCATTTTGATGGGTAAATATCATATTGACACATGTAAATGGAAGCTATTTAAACTTCCCATTACTCTATTTCTTTATTATTTTGTGAAAATGTTTTAAAGTTTCAAAAACTTAAAAATAAATAACTAAATATATAAAATCAGTAACCTAAATGAAACACAACATTAAAATTGTTTTGGGTTACTACAAGATCATCTATGTCAAGTAGTTTTTACATACAAATTTAAATTGCTATTTTGCATCCTGTTTGCTATCTCAATTCAAATTCAATAGATGACTATACCAGCAAAATCCTGCTAATAGTCTCTTGTTTACAGACAGACTGCATCTTTATAATGTAACTGCAAAGTATATCTTTTTTAGTAAATCTTACTACTATCAGTTTCTTCCCAAGTCTGTCTAAACCGCAAGTATTGCTTGGTCATTGGAGGTCTGGCAACCAAAAATGAAACGCTAATAAGGAGAATGATCTATGAAGCAATCTTCCTCCAGGCTCATGTATTATAAATGCTAATGGCTCCCTAAAGCACTGTCTCCCTTTGGTACTAATTGTGGTATGAATGCAAAGAGGCAAAGACAGAAACAAAGAGAAAAATGTCAGAAAGTTGTAGCTGGATTTGCCATCTGTTCTCAAGGTCAATTGTCACCTAGCAAACACATCCGTCATGCCCCAAACCCGGTAAACAAGCACAAATTACACCATGTTTCCCACATTGTTATTGCACATTCAAAAGCCTCCCACTGTTTTAGAACACTTGCAGTCGATGCGGGCTGCAGTCGAATCTATGACTGGGGATGATGCAGAAAACATTGTAACAGGTGGTTGTGAAATTATACAGTTTAACAGTGCCATACACATTCAGCTACTCTTCACTCAAACATTTTTAGATTCTCATTCTGTTCATGTTTCAAATGGAACCCCTGTATGCATTTATGTATTCAAATTCAACAGCGGTATGTTTCACTATAGAGATGTTGGCACACATGGGTACGTTTTACTGTTAAGCTCAGCATTGTTAGCTCTCCCGGAGAGCAGTCAGCATCAGCGAGATGTTTATGGTGAATATTTTTATCCTGAAACAATCATTACCTTGACAACATAATGCAATTTACATAATTACAGTACAAGTACTACTGATTTAGATTATAGCAACTGCACATTGTGCAATTAAGTGCTTTTCCCTAGTACTTTAAATATCTCAATATACACAGGCTGTTTTTTTTCAGTATTATTCACTTTACAATATTGCCAGACATTTTTTTTTTTCAATTTGATCCTTACTCCTTACATTAAACAATCACTAATCATCAAGCTGATGCAAAGTGTGAGTCAGAGCCCCCGTCCAAGCTACATTCAGACCTCGGCATTTGACCCAGAATGCACATCTGGTCTTCAATGAGCCAAAGACGACTGCATCAAACCTCTTCTGATCTCACTCCACTGGCTTTCGGTAGCTGCCAGAATCAGATTTGAGGTTTTGACGCTGGCTTTCAGGACTACCACTGGAACGGCACCCACCTACCTCAATACACTCCTACAAGTGTATGATCTTTCCTGCCAGTCATGGTCTTGCATCGTTACTCCTTCACAATGAGGTACAAAGTCACCTTCCAAAATCTTAACTCTATCTGCTTCTCTCTGGTGGAAAGAGCTGCCAACCTCCTTGTGATCTACTGAGACCATCAGAGATTTCAAGCAGCAGTTGAAAAGGCCCACCTCTTCTACCAGCACTACAAAAAAAAAAA
>NW_015657967.1:156830-163675 GCF_001515625.1 Sinocyclocheilus rhinocerous | reverse complement strand
AAAAAAAAAAAAAAAACATTTTCTGCATTTCTCATTTACTAAACTAGCCCACTAATAAACCAACCATTGTATGCTATGAATATTGTACGCTCTGTGATGGACTGCTTCTTATATTCCTCATTCATGTACCGTCTGCTAAATTAATGAATGCAAGTGTAACCACTTTTATATAACACAGTGAAACCAAATCTGCAAAATACACATTAAAGCTTCAACTTAAATAAATAAATACATGTATTTATGTATTTATCTATGTATGTTCCAAAAGTGAGTATTTGGATCAATGCCATAGAAGAAACATGTTTGGATTCGCCAAAGAACTTTATAATGAAGATTAATTAAATTTTCTTTTTTTATTTAACCTTTATTTATCTTTATTTTTAAGAGTAAAAATCTTAAATCCTAACGCGCAACAACAATATTACAGGTGGCCTCAGCAAATACCTTGAATAATTCTAATAATTCGGCAACTACCTGAATTCTCATTAACCAAGATAAACAATATGCAAGTAAAGAAGCACATGCTGTAATACCAGCTCTAGTTTAACCCTGACTCAAGAACAGTCCATGTACATTTCCCAGTTGAATTGTACTCCCCTCAGGCATGTGATACAGAATATAAACTCCTGCTTTACAAGCTCAACATCCACCCACGTTTCTTATAAAACAACATATTTAATCTTCTGCCCTATGCACTTTTGTGTCAGGGCTGGTGAAATGTTACAGAGACCTTCAGCACCATTTAAGCATCATTACCCAAGGTGATATCCCTCTCTTGTGGTTTATAATTTATTTATTTATTTATTTTTTAAAGGAGACCCTTTTTCTACAGGAAACTGCACAAAAGATTGAATGAAATAAGTAATGACAGTATACTGATAGGCAGAAGACAGCAGCCTCTCTGAAGGCCTACATGAATAAAGAGCTTTTAGAATGTTAAAAACCTATGGGGAAAAAACATTAACACCCCTACCCACCCGCAGGATGGTAGTGATCTCACATCTATGTGTGCACACATCTATGTGTAACCATTCATCCACATTTGAACAGAGTGGACAGTGAAATCCTGTAAATATAGAGTGATAAGGAAGAAAAAAAAATCTAACCTGCTTTAAAACCCAGCAACACAACTGTATCTGTACAACTTTACAACAGCAAAGTTCCCAGAAAAAAATAATACTCAAGTAAATTACAGATACTCAAAAAGTGTACTTAAGTACAATACTCAAGTAAATGTACTTAGTTACTGTCCGCCTCTGCCTATATATATATATATATATATATATGCATGAAGGTAATCAGTCCAATAGAGAAGCGAGACATCACGAGCAGGGTGACGTGAGCAACCAGGAAGTATAAAAGTGCATCCGGCAAACGCATATGTTAGCCTATGCTCTTCAACGAGTGCGTGTGGTGTATGTGTCTGTGTGAAAAAAAGAAAGAAAGTATTAAGCGCAGTCCAGAGAATGTCAAAATCAAAATCTGTGGTGAGCAGACGCCGTTTCAAGTCGTGTGTTCCTCCCTGCCCACACTATATCTCGGGTGGGGATACACACCATTTGTGCGTCGTCTGTTTGGGAGCGGAGCATGTACGGTCAGCTCTCGAGGGGGCTGACTGTCATGATTGTGAGCTTCTCCTGCTCCATGTGCTCCGCTCCCGCCTGGCTGTTTTCAATTAAAGTGGCCAGGTTCGCGATCCTGCTGGGTCCGGCCCCGCTGTTGCCGAGGCACAGCGGCGGCTGTTATCGTGGGAATCGCAAGTGGATTTAGCGGAGGGATCCGAGATGCTAGACCTATGGTTCCCTCTCAGGGATCAGAAACCCACCTCGCGGTTTCTTCTTCCCGGAGAGAGAGCCAGACGCTTCATCTGTCTTCCTCTGAGGAGGTTGATGTGATGAGCGTCAACACGGAGGAGACTGTGGACTCGCCACCACAGTCCCTCACATATGAGGAGCATGTGGAGGTTGTGACTCGCGCTGTAGCCAAATTAAATATCGAGTGGCCAGCCGAGAAACAGGATGCTAGTCCTAAAAGCAAATTGGCCGAGCGTTTCCTAAGAATAAAATCACAGCCTTCATGACGGGGCCTTCTGTTTTTCCCAAATCATATTCATCCCGACTTTTCAGCCCCACTGTGTCGAATTATTCTAATATCACAGGGCTGAATGAGAAGGGATATGGGGCGATGCCGGTGGGGGAGCAGAAGCTTGCGAGCTATCTCTCCCCATCTTCAGCATTGTCCCTGAAGGCCCCGAAGCTTCCCACCAGGCCAGTAAGACTGACATCCAGCCTGGTTGGGAAAGCTTATATGGCAGCAGGTCAGGCCGGTGTGTGTCTGCACACTATGGCGGTGTTGCAGACGTACCAGGCTGACCTGCAAAAAGACCTGGATGAAAAGGGGAATCCGACGTAGTCGCTGAACTGCGTCGGGCCACCAAAGAAATGACCAGAGCCATCGGCCGTTCAATGGCAGCATTGGTGGCCACGGAGCGGCACCTGTGGTTGAATCTGTCTGAGTTACAAGATAAGGACATATTCTTCCTGCTGGATTCCCCCGCTATCGCCTTCTGGCCTCTTTGACGGCGCAGTAGACACTGTCGTTGAGAGGTTTCAGGAGGCGAAGATGCAGGCGGCGGCATTCCAGTGCTTCCTCCCTCGCCGTTCCCAGGTCTTTGGGACTGCTGAGTGGGAGCAGTCCCAGCCGTCTCCAGCTCCTCATTTCGCCAGACCCAGAAACAGAGTGTCACAACCCGTACCAAAGAGCAGGGGGTGGGGCGGCGCTCTCGGTCGAGATCCACTAAACAGAAAGCAGATCTGCGGACTGTTATTCTGTCAAAGAGGACCTCAGCCAAGCGGTTCTGACAATTACATCATCATCCCACCCTGGGGAGGAGAGGTACACACCTCGGTATATGGTGCCCGATCCTCCTCAGTGCCCTCAGAGAGCTTCACTGATACCCCTGCCACCCCTGGTGCTTCAGGGCTTAATGAGCTCCAACGAGCGAAATTCCCAGCTGCCGCCCGGCGACGGTACAGCACGGGAAAGCTCATCCCCTCAGGTGAGGGCACTAGAGCAGTCAGGTCAGTCGTTCCCTGCTGGTCATCCGCTTCAGGGCACCGAAGTGACTCCTCTAGCGACACCAGAAGCCAGTCTCGAGAGACTGGTTCCCTTAGCAGACTTTCTGACAGCGTGGAGACTTCTGCAAAATGTCTCACCATGGGTCCTGCACACTGTAGAGAGAGGTTACAGAATTCAGTTCGGTTCTCGTCCACCTCACTTCAACAGGGTCATTCCTACATTAGTAGGCTAAGAGCAGGCTCTGGTATTGGAACAGGAAGAACACTCTCTTGAGGAAGGAGGCCATAGAACGTGTTCCTCCTCTTAAGAGAGAGTCAGGGTTTTACAGCCGTTACTTCATCATTCCGAAGAAGGATGGAGGGTTGCGTCCGATCATAGATCTGCATCTTTTGAACCGTGCTATCAAACGGTTTCAGTTCAAGTTGCTCACTATCAAACAGATCATGTCTCAAATCAGGTCCGAGGACTGGTTTGTTATGATAGATCTCAAGGATGCTTACTTCCATGTATCCATCCTTCCTCAACACAGGAGATTCTGGAGGTTTGCTCTTGGGGGCAAAGCATACCAGTATCGGGTTCTTCCGATGGCGGCTCGGCATCGAGATGTCGTCCTCGCCCCTATGAAAGGGCTGGGATTACACCTCAACGCCAAGAAAAGTGTGCTTTCTCCACTACAGAGGACCACTTATCTGGGCGTGGTGTGGGATTCGACAACGATGCAGGCACAGTTGTCACCTGGTCGTATTGAAGTGATTCTCACAGCCATGAGGGGAGTGAGAGAAGACCAGTCACTCACTGTCAAACAGTTTCAGAGACTGTTGGGTCTGATGGCAGCTGCGTCCAACGTGATAAATTTTGGCCTGCTATACATGAGACCATTGCAGTAGTGGCTCAGGACCAAGGGGTTTTCCCCAGAGGGGGAACCCGCTTCGCACAATCAAGGTCACGCGACGATGCTTACGTGCCTTAGACATGTGGAGTGGAAGAAACCTTGTTTCCTGTCTCAAGGCCCGATATTGGGGCTCCTTGTCATCTCATAATGCTAACGACGACGTCTCCCTCTCGGGCTGGGGAGCGGTCATTTTGAGCTCTAAAACACTTCCTTCCAGACCTAGGGGGACATCATGTTCTTGTCCTCACAGACAACACATCGGTGGTCTCCTACATCAACCGGCAGGGGGGTCTGTGCTCGCGCCCCCTTTACAGGCTGGCGCACCAGATCCTCCTGTGGGCTCAGGGAAAGCATCTCTCAATCAGAGCAGTCTACATCCCTGGGCACTTCAATCAGGGAGCAGACATCCTGTCGAGACAGGGGCTGAGGCCCGGGGAATGGAGGCTCCACCCAGAGATGGTGGATATCCTATGGAGGGAGTTTGGCCAGGCGGAAGTGGATCTATTTGCGTCAAAGGAAACGGCACACTGTCCGCTCTGGTTCTCGCTCACGCATCCAGCTCCACTTGGGCTGGACGCCATGGTGCAGACGTGGCCGAGGCTCCGTCTGTACACTTTTCCCCCGATCGCTTTGCTCCCAGGAGTTCTGGAGAGAGTACGCCGGGACATCTTCTGTTAGTAGCCCTGTTCTGGCCGGCCCGAGTATGGTTCTTGGACCTGGTGTCCCTCCTCAACGGCTCTCCGCTGGAGATTCCGATCAGGAGGGATCTCCTCTCTCAGGCGGGGGGCACCATCCTTCACCCTTGCCCGGAGTTATGGAAACTGTGGGCGTGGCCCCTGAGGGGGGCACAGCTCCTAGCATCCGGTCCCTCAACTGAGGTTGTTGAGAACATACTCCATTCCAGAGCTCCCGCCATGAGGAAACTGTATGCCTTGAAGTGGAAATGTTTCACTTCTTGGTGTGGACAGCGATTGCAAGACCCAGTCAACTGCCCAGTTGGTACAGTTCAGGAGCATTTCTCCGCAGGGTTATCTCCGTCCACTCTGAAGGTATACGTGGTGGCCATAGCTGCTTACCACGCCCTTCTAGATGGTCAGTCATTGGGAAGACACCCGTTAGTTACATGTTTCCTCCATGGCACTCGGAGGCTAAGGCCAGTACAGCGCACCAAGGTGCCCTCATGGGACCTGTCAGTGGTTCTGGAGGCTTTGCGCAATACTCCTTTTGAACCAATTGAAGATATCTCTGACAAGCTCCTCACGCTGAAGACGATCTTCTTACTCGCCATATCCTCACTGAAGAAGATAGGAGATCTTCAGGCACCCGCTGTATCGTGCCTGTAGTTTGCCCCTGGCATGGTTAGGGCGTTCCTTTACCCAAGACATGTCCCTAAGGTGCCCACTTCTTCGCCGGGTCATGTAGTGCTGCAATCCTTTTGTCCTCCCCCCTTCCAGGAAGCAGGCCAGGAAAGACTCAATCTGCTTTGTCCAGTGCGAGCACTGGATGCTTACATTCACAGAGCTGCCCAGTGGCGTAAGGCAGATCAGTTATTTGTTTGCTTTGGTTTGCCTAAGAAAGGGGCTCCTGCGACCAAGCAAACTATGAGTAGGTGGGTGGTCGAGACCATCACACTGGCCTACGAGTCCTCTGGCCTCCAGTCACCCGTCGGGGTCAGAGCGCACTCAACTAGGAGCATGACGGCCTCCAAGGCCTTATCAGTGGGCGTGGCCCTTCATGATATTTGTGATGCGGCGGGCTGGTCCTCTCCGCACACATTTGTCAGATTTTAGAGTTTGGACCGGAAATCTACTCCAGGGTCCCAGGTTCTCTTGTCTTGATGTGCTCACCAGATACAGACTTGACAGGCACTTGCTTGTATGGCGCAGTGGGTATTCTCGTTCCCAAAGCGTTTTCGACGCAGCTGAAGTTCCTGAAGGGGAACGTCTCCAAGTTACGTATGTAACCATGGTTCCCCAAAGGGAACAAGACAAAGCGTCTTTCTGTCATACTCCCTGCATCCCTGCAGGCGCTCGCTTCCGCTGAAGCTAACATGTGCGTTTACCGGATGCGCTTTTATACTTCCTGGTTGCTCACGTCACCCCGCTCGTGACGTCTCGCTTCTCTATTGGACTGATTTCATTCATGCTTCAGAATGTGGTCTCACCGGGGCGTTCTCAAAGCATTTTGTGCAGCGCCTCGTTCCCTTTGGGGAACCATGGTTACATACGTAACCTGGAGACGTTCTCACAAAATAAAATGAAAAACTTCACATTTCAGCCTTTAAACTATTTTTTAAGATAAGGGATGAGTCAAAAGTATCAATTATTATATTAATTTAAAGAACATATAAATATATCTAAGTGTCTTAATTATTTAGATTTTAGATAAAAGAGGGTTAACACAAAAGGCTAGGTTCAATAGGGAAATTTATTTAAAGACAATAATATAACATAATGTGGGTGAGAAAATAGTCAGCAAAAAAACAAACAAACAAACAAAGGGAAGCACAACTGGGCCACCTCTAAAAAGCCTGCTGCCCCGATGTGGCAACGAGACTTCTTATAGCCACACTCGTACGGTCCACAGGTGTAGGGGATCTGCTCATAAATCATGGCCGCTGTAAAATGGCATTGTTGTTTAATTGTATATTTATGCATAAGACTGTCAGGCTTGTGTTGTGTTTTGTTCCCCATGTGCTCCCTGTGTCCCAGTGTTTATGCCCATATTTGATTAGTTTCTGGTTCCTGTCCTGATTATGTTGATTTAATTCCAGGTGTTCCCCATTTATTTCCATTGATCCCAGGTGTGTCTCGTCATCCCCTCATCTTGTCATGTGTTTAAATAGTGTTCCCTGTTTTTAGTTCAGCGTCCGGTA
>NW_015657967.1:124609-156807 GCF_001515625.1 Sinocyclocheilus rhinocerous | reverse complement strand
GGGGTTTGCGGCAGGGCGGTCTGAGGTTGGAGCGATATGTGGAGGGTTTTCTCGAGCTCTCTAACCGGGTGAGCTGGCACGATGCCGCTCTAGATAATTCGCTGCGATCTTCCTACATGAGATTAATCAGCTCGATCAAAGAAAAATCACGTGCTGTTCTTAAATGGTTCAGATTTCGAAGTGGAAGAAGTAAAGAAACTTCCCAAGCCTCGTCATCCAACTCTCGCTGGAATGCGCCGCGTCTCCCCAGCTCACCCCACGCCGAGAATTTCCACATACCTCTCCAATGGCTCCTACCGCCTGCCCAACCCTAAATTCCCCGCTGTGTCCTCCGAAGCTCCACCCTAGTTGTCAGCCCAGTACGGCCGTTCCGAGTTCAGGCCCGCTGGCCGCTACGAAGTCAAGCCCGCCGGCGGCGGCTTCCTCCAGCCCGCCGGCTGCCCAATTCACCTCTAACCAAAAGAGGAGGATGAGGAGAAAGGGACTGTTCTCCGCCCTCATCCCAGCCCCAGAGCTCGCTCCAGTGTCGGCTTCAGCCCCTGCCCTTATTTGGTTCCTTCCTGTTCCTGTCCCCATTGTGTTGATTTAATTCCAGGTGTTCCCCATTTATTTCCATTGATCCCAGGTGTGTCTCGTCATCCCCTCGTCTTGTCATGTGTTTAAATAGTGTTCCCGGTTGTTAGTTCAGCATCCAGTATTGTTCATGTCTACCTGTTTTCCGTGTTTCCTTGTTATAATTAAATCTCTTTGGATTGATGTACTCCTCGTCTCCCTCCGTTCCTTGCTGCTCACTCCACTCAGTAGTGCAACCGTGACAAAGACACAATAACAATAATAATACTAACACAATAATAATAATGTGGGCTTAGGGACAAACTAACGGTTGAGGATCTGGTTGAGCTGTGCAGGTCTCAGTTTGGATTGTTTCGAAACATCTGCCAGAGAGAAGCTTTTGGAACAAGCAATGTCCTGTTTGCGATCTTTCTTCGTGGTCCATTTCACTGTCCTGAGCCCGTAGAGCTCAGCTGGGAATGGATGCTCTCAGCCAATTATTGCATTGTTTGCTTAGCAACATGCTAACATCAAACCATTTTGGAAATGGAATGAATTGAGTCTACTTCTACCTGTGAAGCATTTAATATCTGTCACTGTTATGTTTCATTTCAGTTCGGATGTTGTCTAAAATGACAGCTGTCTATTTAGATGCGAGTGAACATCTCAATATGGGTTTGGAACACAATTTTTGTCTTTTCTCCAAGGCATGTCCTTCTATTTACAGCTGTTTCAAAGCCGTTTGAGCAAAGGACCGATGCTACTCTCACAGGAAATTTTTCTTTAACCTTTCCTTCCTTTCTCTCTTCTGTTCTTGTAAGGCATAAAGTGAATTTGGTGCCCCACCAATCTCTACTAGCACTTCTGGAAACATCACCCCATAGATCTCAGTCAGATTTAATTCAGTGTGATTGAAAACAAGGCTGAACTGTTGGGTTTATACATACTGGTTTGCACTAGAAGTTTTGCATTAATGTAATGTATTACTGACCTTTACAAAAAACTACATGCCTGTTTCAGGGAGTAACTAACTAAAAATAGTGAAGCTAACTACATTTTTCAGTAGAGTGACAGTAGCTTATTATTTATTTATTTATTTATAGAAATTTCAGTTTAATTTCATCACTGGTTTTATGTCATCTTGAATGCAGCTGCTACACATAGAGCTTTACATTACTATAATGTCTCTCACCATTGAGAAGTTTTATTGATTAGTTTGGTTCATTGCATTAAACTGGTTAAAAATGATTAACTAATTTACTAAAATCATCACTTAGTGTTCTTTCTTTGTGGCATTTTATTTTTTGTGGGGGAAAAAACAACAACTTTTTAAAGAAATAATGCTTTTTAGCACTACGTTTTCTGTTCAGTTATTGAAAATATGGTGTCTATCTATCTATCTATCTATCTATCTATCTATCAGCTAAAATGAAAATTTTCTGAAAATGTCTTCACCCTCAGAAGAAATTTAGCTTTACATCACTTGCTCACCAATGAATCCTCTGCAGGAAATGGGTGCCGTCAGAATGAATGACGTCAGAAGTCCAAACACATAGCTTTCCACTTCACAAGAAATGTATTGATGGACTGGAGTTGTGTGGGTTAGGCTACTTGTGGATATTGTGATGTTTCTATCAGCTGTTTGGACTCTCATTCTGACGGCACCCATTCACTGCAGAGGATCCATTAGTGAGCAAGTTATGTAATGCAAAAATTCTCCAGATATTATAAAGAAACTCGTCTACATCTTGGATGGCCTGAGGTTGAGGACATTTTCAGCAAATTCTCATTTATGGGTGAACTATCCCCTTAAATCATTACCATCTGTCTGTAACGATAAAAATAAGTTTTAGTTTCACATCAGATTAGACTGATGTTTAATGATGAAGTGACGTGTCCCAACATTAGTCTTTTTGCGCATCTCTTGCTTTGTTAAAGCTCTCAGCATGTTTCTGCACAGGAGCATGAGCTATCACCAACAGGTTATAGATGCACCTGTGCTTCAGTACAAGACCTCCTACTGCCACCTCACTGATTTACAATGTCCACATGTGGCGGAATCGCTGCTACACTTGTCCACATCACACCGCTTTTGCTAAGCAACTGCTTAACAAGACAGGAATTTGGTCAATAACGTCAAAAGAAGGCAAAATAAAACTTCAGCCCATGTCTCAAGGGCAAAAAGGAATGGTTATAATTTCTGTTATTAATGTACTTTTATTTCACTGACAGCTGTGGTATGCATTTAAACAGCAGGTCAGATCAAAATAAATGTTGATATTATTAACCTCATTCCATGAGAAAAGAGGGTTAGTATCTCCCCTGTATATTAATTGTGTTAACATTTTATACAATTTATTTTTTTTTATTTTTTAATATATATATATGCAAATAGCAAATCATTGTTCACAGCCTTGATGTAAAGGCTATTGGCTATTATTTAAAAAAAAAAAGGACGTCCTGCCTTAAGTTTCCTGTTTCTAAATCTACAGCCGCACTCATCAAGCCAAGTGAAAGTTTTGCAAATTAAGATATCATCACATTCACAAAATGTTTAATTCTTTTAATGTACTATCAAAGGTCTGTTCTGTTCAAGGTGCCAAGAAGCCCGAAATGTGATGGAGCGTGAAGCGAGACAGATGGTGTTGAGGTGCCGATATGCATAGGAATATGTTCCATTACTGCTACCGGCTGTCCAGTTTTACCCCACTGCCACGATGTTGCCACACGTCGATGCCAGTCTGCCGTTCTCCCCAAATCTGCTTAAATGACAACATACCCGCTTTGGCTTGCTGTCCGGGTTCAGGCGCTCCAAAAGGACAGACATCAGTAACCTCCACCCAACAAGCTCCTTAATTATAATAAACTTGCCAACACACTAGATGCCACTTCTCTTAATTAAATTAAGATAATTTTTATTGACTTAATTGTTTGAGACAAGTCATTTGCTGAGGCTTAGACTGTGACGCTGACAACACAAATGATGGAGGATGAGTAATTAATGTGTTTTTTAATTGGAGTGGACATCTGATGAAGGCTGGTTTATACGGGGCCGCTCTACTGAGCAATGAAACAGTCTGCAGCCCTCAGCGATGGAAGATTTTCATTTTTCCTCAGCCACTCTCTTCATGTTTGGAGTTTGAAGTATAGCTATACTATATAAATATAATGGCACGTCATCCAAGCAGGCAAAGCTGATTATCGCAGGAGGCTGTTTTGTCAAAGATTTTAGATGTGAGCACAGGCAGGTTTGACAGAAATGTTTTTTTTTTGTGTGTGTGTGCTGCGAGTGTGGCACAAAACATTTGTCACAAGTTGCAATTAGCTAGGCCAACTTATAGCTGTGAAGAAATTCAGTGCAGTGAGGCATGATGCTGAACACAGCAATCTGTGCCAGAAGGGTTTGAATTTCAGGTTTTAGAGGTCTGACCCTCCTTGTTAAAGCTTGGACATCTGAACGAAATGTGTGGGATTTTTAAAATAGAGATTTTTAATGGTATGGATTCTGCCTTACATTTTTTAAAAACAATAGTTCACCCAAATATGAACATTTGTTGAAAATGTCCTCACCCTCAGGCCATCTAAGATGTATGAGTTTGGAGAAATGTAGAATTACTGTACATCACTTGCTCACCAGTCGATCCTGTGCAGTGAATGAGTGCTGTCAGAATGAGAGTCCAAACAGCTGATAAAAACATCACAATAATCCACACGACTCCAGTCCATCAATTAACAACTTGTGAAGCAAAAAGCTGCATGTTTGTAAGAAACAAACCCATCAAGACATATTTAACTTCAAACAGTTGCTTCTGGCCAAAATATCCTCTATCTATAATATTGCTTTCTCTTATTGTCGCCTTGTATGTGTTCATGAAAAGCTGATTATTTTTGACAGAACAAACAACAAACTGTATATACACTCTTTAGAAAAACAGGTTCTTTATTGACATTGATGGTTCCATGAAGAACCTTTAATGGAATCTTCCCATTGCACAAAAGGGTTCTTTATAGTGGGAAGGTTCTTTTGATTATGAAAAAATGATCTTCACACTGCATCAATGGTGTTTCCCTCCAAAACCATAAACAAAGTTTTTTTTCCCCTTCTTCATTTATTTATTTTTTATAAGTGAGTCAAAACAAATTTGTTTTTTTTTGTTTTCTGCACAACACATGTGCCACTTGCAGTTCTGTGAGACTGACACAGCAGATCCTCATCTTCACATGATGTAAGTTACTGTTGTTATCTCTATAATTGTGTTTACCTTTGTGTTGAACAGTCACATTTAGACAATACTGTGTGTCATTTTTAGGTACATTAACTGTGTTTGTTGTGCATGATTGGATTGCAATGAAGCTGCTGCAGAGTTCGCCGCTGCTCTGCGGTCAAGTTAATCAAGTCAGTGAAATAACAAACTGAAATGAAACCAAAAATATACTGTTCCTGACATTCATCCATTGGCATAGAGTTACAATTGTACAGATGTGTAAAGTATTGGAGTAAATGTAATTAATTACTGTACTTGAGTATCTTTTCGGGTACTTTGTAGTTGTACTGAGTATCAAAGATATTAGCAACTTTTACTCTTTACTTCACTACATTTTTGAATGCACTCCTCGCTTTTCAGACTGATGAGCTTTGTAAAAATCGACGCGTTTCAGAAAGGCGGGGCATAGAGGAGAAACAATAATGTACAGTATGTGGAAAATAATGTTTTTTTTTAACCTTAAACCGCATAAACACATTTCATTACATTAAACACACAAAATAATGTTCTTTTTAGCAACATCATATGACCCCTTTAATTTTACTATACATCATTTTATTTATCCATTATACTGAAGAGACCTTTTTAAAAGATATTGTTTTTTGTTTGTTTGTTTGTTTTGTTTTGTAATTTTGAGGTGTTCAGTTTTATTTTGGTTTTAGAAAATAAACGTGATTGCTCTCCTCACAAATCAACTCTTTCTTGTTTTTGTTTCATGCTCTCTGTGCCTTGCCTTGGACTTTTATGTCATTTCCTGTCTCCCGTGGTGTTTGTAATCAGTTTGTAGTCCGTTTGTTCATTGGTTCCCCTTGATTAGTCTCCCCAGGTGTGTCTTATCTTGTTAAGCATGTTAGCCCCCTGTGTGAAGATATAGCCCTAGTTTTTTCTTTAGTTCCTTTTGAGTTGTTGAATGTAATGATTGTCTGTTTGCCAGTCATTCTGTTCTTTGTTCCCTTTGGCTTTTGAATTATTGTTTGTTCTAGTTTTTCCATGAAATACCAGCACATAGATCCTTGCCTCTGCCTGTTTTCCGCAGCTTCTCCACAACGTTACAGTTTTTCACTGGCATGTCTCTTTGACTAGTGCATCTTTGAGCCTATATTTAGTATAAGAGATTAAATATTCATTACAAATCTGTAGGTTTAGCTGGTTGACAAACTGAGAGAGCTGATGTTCAGATCAGGTGGAGGAGTTTGAGAGCTGCAGTGGAGATGACCGTGTAGATCAGAAGTCCAGGCAGCCCCACGATCCCCTCAGGTGAAAGAGAAGCTGCAGTAGAATTGGTGCTGTTGATTTTGCTGCTAGTTGTGGTTGTGGTGGTGCTGGTTGTGCCGCTGGTTGTGGTGGTTGTGCCGCTGGTTGTGGTGGTTGTGCCGCTGGTTGTGCCGTTGGCTGTTGTGGAGTTGGCTGTTGTGCCTTTGGTAAGGCCATAGCTTGCAACCATTACAGCCACTAGCAGTAGTAGTATTTGAGTTTTAGAAGCCATATTTGCTATTTAGATGGGACAAACAATTAAATAAAATTTTAATATTATACAAAATTATATTTAATATTTAATATAAATGTTTTTAAAGTCATATTCTGTATACTTATATTTTATAACTAAGACACATCACAGTATTACTACATTTAATATGATCACCTAGACAAGATTACTCATGTGTGTGTGTGTATATATATATATACATATATATATATATATATATATATATATTCCTTTCCACAATATTACATATAATTTACATAAATGATATATTTGTTTTAATCAAGTACAATTGCAGAGGTGTAAAGAGGTGTAAAGAGCTACTAGTGCAGCTCAACCAGGTCTCGTCCCATTCGTCGATATTTGTGATATCACAAATCCCGTAAAATATGCGTTGTAGTCCAAACGAGTCGTTCGTTGTAGTTTTTGAAAAAGTGATTTCTGTTAAATAAAATAATCTCCTTTTGAATTGGACTTTGAGCTTTGTAACTTTGCAGATCTTTTTTATACTCAAACAGCAACATTACAGACTAACTAAAGTTGAAAAAGTGAAAAAGCATAATAGGACCCCTTTAAGAAAGTGAAAGAAAGACTGCTGACTTAACAGTTGTCTAGAATATGGTCATTGACACCCTCCACAAAGAGGGTAAGCCACAGAAGGTTATCGTTGAAAGGGCTGAATGTTCACAGAGTGCAGTTTTAAAGCATATTCATGGAAAGTTGTCTGGAAGTGTGGTAGGAAAACGCAGCCTTGAGAAGATTGTCAAGCAAAGCTGATTCAAAAACTTGGGAGAGCTTCAGAAGGAGTGGACTGAAGCTGGAGCCAGTGCATCAAGATCCTCCACGCACAGACGTCTTCAGAAAAAGGGCTACAACTGTCACATTCCTAGAACCAAGCCACTCCTGAACCAGAGACAATGTCAGAATAATCTTACCTCGGCTAACTGGACTGTTGCTCAGTGGTCCAAAGTTCTCTTTTCACATGAAAGGGAATTTTGCATTTAATTTGGAAATCAAGGTCCCACAGTCTGGAGGAAGAGTGGAGAGGCACATAATCCAAGTTGTTTGAAGTCCAGTGTGAAGTTTCCACAGTCTGTGATGATTTGGGTTGCCATGTCATCTGCTGGTGTTGCTCAGGGCCGTATTATCCGAATGGGCAACATGGGCTGCAGCCCAGGGCCCCGAACAGTAGGGGGCCCCCGAGTCAATTCTCTTTTGCATTTTATATAGGGTTGCCAACCGTTCCATATAATACGGAATCGTCCCGTATTTAAGGCATCAGTTTGTCCTGTATTTTGCAGGTATATGCCGTATGACCACCTAGACCATACAAATAACAAATAAATTATTATTTTTCCAAAGCATTGTTTGAATTGCGAACGTAGCCGCTCAAGGAATGCTTTAAGACCAAGCGGAATTCTCTGCCGCTTAGTCACTCCCGCTTCACAGCAAGTGGGACTCATGTTTTGATTTCTGCAAATCAGTTTGGTTGAATGCAGAGATGTGATTATTGATCGTAAGCTCAACATACAGCTAGAAAACATACTATCTACCTTTTACTATTTGCAATAGTTGGACCGAGGCTATGGAATAACCTTCCTTTATCTGTGAAAGCTTTTTAAACTTTGTATGTTAAATTATCTTTTGAGTTTACTGATATTATTTTTTACTGGTTTTTATTTTATATGTACAGCACTATGGTCAACTGCTGTTGTGTTTATCGGTGCTTAATAAATACAAATACCTGAGGGAAGATGTCTTTCACTATTGTAAGTTAATGTTGTTAAATAGAGAAACAAAATTATACATTTTTAAAATGTCTATAACTTCTAGCGCATTATAAGAAGAGCAGGAAGAAGCCCTTTCAGTTGTGAGTGATATTTAATTTTATTTGCTGGGCTGTTGCGGATTTGTAAGATTATTACTCGATAATATTGTTTAATTTATGTACATAACTTTTTGCCTCCTATGGGATTATGATGTGCGCATAAGGGGTGGTTCTAGGATTTTCATTTTAGGGGGGCTCAGCCCCCAATGAGAGTATAATAATAAAAAATAACAATAAATGAATAATAAAAAAAAAAGTTTGACGAATTGAGTAGGCAAGGCAAGGCAAGTTTATTTATATAGCACATTTCATACACAGTGGTAATTCAAAGTGCTTTACATAAAAGAAATGAAAAAATAATTTAAAACAATAATCACAACAATAAAACAAGGAATTTAAAAACTTTGAAAATGATTTAAAAATTGATTTAAGAGGTTTAAAATTAATTTTAAACAGTCAAGAATAGAAAATGATTATACATAAAATATAGTGCAATCAGTTCGGACATTGCACAGTGCTCATTCAGTAAATGCACAGCTAAACAGATGAGTAGGGTGGTATACTAAACGTATTGCAGTATTCCACTATATTGCATAGATGGGTATAGCATTTGAGTAATGAATAAGCCAGATACAAGTCTTCCTAATCTCTCTCTCTCTCTCACACACACACACACACACACACACCTGTTTACTCTACAAACACAAAATTATACTGTTTGCATTTTTGCAAAGGTCTTTCTTTAGCTCAAGTATACAAACCTCTTTCTATGCTCAAGTATACAAACCTCTTTCTATGCTCAAGTACTGTCTGTCACTGTCTTTAATCAGTTCTGTGCATTACTAATGCATAATGCATAAAATAATGCATGGTTAAAGGCTTAATGGTGTTGGTTCACTGTGTTTCATCAAGTCCAAAGTCAACACAGCCGTCTACCTGGAGATTGCTGGCTGACAAGCTTTATAGAGATGCAGATTTCCTTTTCCAGCAGAACTTAGCAGCTGCCCACAGTGCCAAAAACTAGTACTAACTGGTTTGCTGACCATGACATTACAATGCTTGATTGGCCAGCCAACTCGCCTGACTTGAACCCCATAGAAAATCCATGGGGTATTGTCAAGAGGAAGATGAGAAACACCCGACCCAACAATACAGATGAGCTGAAGGCCGCTATCAAAGCAACCTGGGCTTCGATAACTCCCTAGCAGTGCCACAGTCTGACTGCCTGCATGCCACACCACATTGATGCAGTAATTTGTGCTAAAGGAGCCCCGACCAAGTATTGAGTGTATAAATGAACATTCTTATCAGAACTTGAACATTTCTGTATTGCAAATGCTTTTTTTTTTTTTGATCTTATAAAAACTATTCTAATATTTTGAGATACTGGATTTTTGAATGTTATGAGCTGTAAGCCAAAATCATTTAAATTAAAACAACAACAAAAAAGGTTGTTATAATAATTAATCTGTAATATATATATATATATATATATATTATTATTATTTTTTATTTTTTTTTGACAGACACAATTACTACTATTACTACTAGTATAACAATTAGAACTTTTTTTTGGTCTCTAAAAGAGCAGTTTTCTTGTAAAAATGAAGCAGTAAAGTCCAAGCTTAATAAAAAAATAAAAGATTCAATTTCCATAAATGCTAATTAATTCTTAAAAATGTGAAGCCTGGCTCGTTTACTTTATATTTACCGACTCAAAGGTTATAGCAAAATTTGTGTGTTAATTTTTGTCCCGGAGCAAATCATTTACAACCTCGACTGTACTTCACGGGTTGCTAATCAAGTTAAAGAGGGACATTCTGTATCACAGGTGGTAATTCGATAGAGAAGACCATGTTCAGGTCAAACTATCAATAACCAACATAAAGTTTATCATGCTGGGAAACATCAAATGTGGCTATGACTTTAATAATTTAATTGAAAAAACAGGTCGAATGAGGTATTCAGAACATAAAACGTTCCCCAACGTGCATTTCTGCATGACTGTCTTCAGATATGTTGTCAGAAACAGGATCTGACTTCAGCCTCAAGGTTATCATGAGATAAATACATGTACTTTCAACTACTATTTCACTGCGGCCCTTCAGCCACCCAATTTAAACATTTAACCCCTTCATTTCAAACCATGAGATAAGGCTCCACCCACAGGCAGTGACATCATGATAGTCATGATACATTCAAGTTCCCATATTTATGAGTTGGGAAGTTGTAATTATGACATCAGGTGCATTCAGATCACTTTGGTCAAGATGGCAATTCTTCGTATCATTGTGTTTTTGCTTTATGTTTTTATTCGATTCTTGAAGGTGCTGTGAATTGAATTGATATTTTGTACAATACTATAGTATTTTTTTACATGCAACTTCGCAGGGAGTTTGACTGACAAACGATCTGACCAATCATCTACCATTTTTGTCCAACAAACAAAACAGACAGGAGAGTAGATTAACATTGGTGGAATTGAACTTGAAAAATTATGTGTATTGATGTCTTTCAGCGGTTGACACTTGAGATTTTTCTGGTGTTCATTCATGTTTATTTAATGCTATAACTAGTAAAGAGGAAGAGAAGATCATTTCACGTGCAGCTTGAACTGAGGCGCTACAGCTACTGTATCTGTCACAACACATTAAAGACCACAAAACAGTATTTATTGTTTGAATTTATAAAAAAATGACAAAATTTGAAAGCTGAGACTTTGTTTCATGCCAAAAGTAACCTTCTCTGTCTTGTCTGTTGGCGCATTGTCAATTTCCTCTTTGCTCTGCGATGTAGTTTTCACTGCGTGAGAACCTGGTGTGTGGCATGAGAAAGCGATGGCCTGTCGGATGTAACAATCGTAACCAAGTGGTCTTTGTGAAGGCTCAATTATTTGAACAAATTTACCATCAATACAGACACTGCATCCATTACATCCATTTTCCATTCGTAATTATGACTTTGTAGTGACATTCAAATACGATCAACACAAAAACAATGTTTCCAACATGACTTGAATGCACCATCAGTAGAGGTGAAATAATGGGAATGGGTGTTATTTTAGTCAGTTTCTCTTCTTGATCAAGTTTTTCTACTTATTTTCAAACATGAAAAATGAAAACAGTGATGCACTGTAAAATTTGACTAATTATTGTGTGTAACTAGTAATGAAGGAACGTTGAGTTGCTTAATTGAAAGCTTATTGTATTACTGTAGCGAAAGCTTACTGTATTATGTAGACTACTATGATGGAGAGAGATGACTGATTGAGTGTGATCACCTGCATCTGATACAGCATTCAATCTTCAGCTCAATCTCATACTCAGAATAAAACATTAGTTTGAATGTCCACTGAGGAAAGCGATATATTTGTCTTACTGTCCTTTCATCTGTTAAGGGTGATTATTCCCAATGACAGCGCTGCTCACTGCATTTGTCGGCTACGTCTTACAAAGTGTTGTTGAAAGTAAAAATACAGTAACTTCCTTGTTTACAACCCTGTTCTTCTTCTTCTTCTTTGGGTTTTAACGGCAGCTTGCATCCTTAACCTTGCATGTTCACAACCCTGTTTCAGTCTCTTTCAATATAAAAGTCTTTACTGCTGACTCACTTGTTGCCATCTAATGGTGAATAATGTAACTACAATCACGATCACACACACACACACCCCGATTCTCGATAACAAATAATTTTATTAAAAGCTACTACTGTTTATATAAAATATTAATAATATTAATAATAATATTTAATAAACAACAACAGCCATCATTAAAGTTGCTAAGCAGTTCAGTCAAAAGTACAAAGGCAGCACTCTGATATACAGCATTAAAGTTATATAAAGCATAACGTTATGACACTTTGCTTTCAGAACTATTTGCTCTGGAACAAATAATAGTTTAATGAGACCAAAGATTGCCCGTTGGATTTACCCAAAACAAATTATATCTCATGTTTAACCACTATAGACACATCAGAGTCAGCGGCAAATTCCATGAAGGTAAGCTTAGGTAAGGCTGCTCTCGGCAGATTCATAAGGCTGAATGACCACTGACACCCTGGAGCCCCAAGAAAAATTTCAAATAGGCGTTAACTTAATTAACAAACCACATATTTGAAGTCTAAACCACTACATTCTTACCTAAAAAAATAAAAAATAAAAAACTCTTAAAACTGCATTGCATGACACAACAATAGTATTTAAAATTATAGTGGATTTGGGCGTCCGCCATGACACTCGCTGTGAGAAATTCTTCAAGTGGAGTGATACAAACGCTGAAACGTTGATATTGGGTGAATATCACTTGGGTGGAAACATTGATATATATCTACCATTTTCCTGAACACGGAAATCTCACCAGACTGGAACGATGCTTTACATTTATACGGTCTCTGGTGTTTCTAGTGAAATTAACATATTTTCCGAGCGGATAATAACGTTAAACCTATGAAAATAGTTTTAAAAAGCACATGGTGCCATAGTTACTGTGACAGCCAGCAACAGCACCACTTAACCATGCACACATTTTTATATTTAGTTACCTTGAAAAAGTTTCAGTTTAATTAATTCAGTCAATCTTATTACACCGTTTTAACATGGATTTCGATGGAAACCGGAACACTACAGCATCCTTATGGAAGTTAGAATCCATCATGGCAACGTTCACCAATTACTTGGGAAAAAGGTGGATAAGAAGATGCCACATTCGACCGCTCCAGACATGTTGACGCATTCGCCATCTTGGAATGGTCAATGTGTCATCACTCACAATAAAAACCAATACATTTCAAGATGACACAACATTGCGCAGCCTCTGGTTGTAAAAAATGCAGAAATTTAAATGGGATAAACGGTCGCAGGTAAGAATGTGTTGGTTTGTGCTCTTAATAGGCCTATGTATATTACTAAAACTAATAGGCCTATGTATATTACTAAAAATAAACTATATAAACTAACTAAATGTCATGTTAGCTAACAGCTTCATCTTGTTTTATTGTGTTAGTTTAGCAAAATCATCTGAAGTCTATTGAAGATATAATTATTCATACATGCGTATTACTAGGGCTGCTGACATACAGGCAACTTGCTCTCATGTGTTCACGGACCTGGCTTGACCATTCCAATATGGTGGATGACTTACATATGCGGCTTATAGAAACAGCCACTAATAGGGCATCGATCTATGGGTGGAAATACCTCTTAGCCAATCAGATTTGAGGACCAGAAAGAACAGTTGCATAAATATAAATATATAAATATGAATACATATATAAATAAAACAAACAAACAAAAACAGAATTGCAAGCAAGAAAAAAGCTTTTTTGACTTTTTTGATTGAAATTTTATGTTTACATCTTGCAGTTCTGTTTTTTTGTTTTGTTTTTTGAGTTTACCTCTCACAATTTTGACTTCTCAGAATTGTAAGTTTATATCTGACTTTTTTCTCAGAATTCTGAGTTTACATCTCAGAATTTTGACTTTTTCACAGAATTCTGAGTATATATCTTGCAATTCTGAAATTTTTCTTAGAATTGTATGTTTATGTCTGGAAATTTGTACCCTTTTTTCCCTTGGAATTCTGAGTTTACATCTAAGAATTTTGACTTTTTCTTCTCAATTGTAATCTTATATCTTGCAATTCTAACTTTTTTTTTTTTAGATTTGTATGTTTATATCTCACAATTCTGACTTTTTTTCTTAGAATTGTATATAAAAAAAATGAGATATAAACTCTGATAAAAAAAAAAATTCTGATAAAAGAAGTCAAAATTGCAAGATGTAAACTCAGAATGTCAAGAAGTCTGAATTGTGAGATAAAAGTCACAATTACTTTATTTTTTCCTCTGGCAGAAACAGGCTTCCATATTTCTTCACACAGACTTGAATGAATTGGTGAATCTGTACTTTTTATGAAATTGATCGAATCACTGGACGACATTGACATGCCATAAACAAAGTCTCAACACTCCAATGTCCCGCTCCAGTTGTTTGGCCATGTTAAACGGCGCGTCAGAGAATTTGGGTGAAGGCACTCTAAGGCTACGTCCACACGAAGCCAGAGCTTTCCCTATCCGATCTTTTTTTCTCCTCGTCTCAAGAAATATCTACGTCCACACGAAACCACGAAACCGACACAAAACGATGTAATATACATGCCAGACCAGCATGTGGCGCTGTAATTCTGCCACAGAGATACACTGAAAACGGAGAAGAAGACTTGGACTATGCGCATAGACCTTGCACGTGGTATACAAACGAACATGGAACAATACATTTATTAATCTGTGTTAATGTTAGTTAATAAAAAGACAATCGTTCAGTGTTTGTTCATGTTTTTGTTGCTGTTACGTGATGTAGCGGTGTCTGACTAGGGGCGAGACGTGGGCTGATGACGTCATCGTTTCAGAAAATATAAGGATTCGCTGTCCACACGAAAACGCAAGGGTGGCGTTTTCAGGCCCCGTCCACACTGAGACGCGTTTAGCTGTATAAGTATACATTTTGTATTATATAGACGTTTCGTCCACACGGACCTGGCGTTTTGGGAGAGTGAAACCGATAATTTTTAAAATCGGGTCCCAGAGTGGAGGTTTTGTGGTTTCGTGTGGACGCAGATATTTCTTGAGATGAGGGGAAAAAAAAGATCGGATAAGGAAAGCTCTGGCTTCGTGTGGACATAGCCTAAGATGCGGACCAACATAATGACACAAGTATTATGGTTAATTGGTTTTCATTATCTTCCTCCCAGGTGGCATTTATCTTTGCCAAAATCTCGTGGCATCTGTCCTTGTAGTACACACCCGTACAGCATTTTTAATTAAAACAATTACCATGAAGGGCATCTAAGGAGAGGAGTTTAATCACAGAGGGGAATTCGTTATTAAAATCCAATTGTTTTCTAAATGGTGTAATGAGCCGGTCCAATTTCACCTGGCTGGCGCCGGTGATAAAGATCAAGCATGCAGGCTTCTGGCTCATTAGCAGCCGTTCCTTACGGAGTTTTAAGTAACTATGTTGTTGTTTGACAAGGTAAAGTGTTGAGGTAAGTTAATTCATTTGTTTAATGTAACAGCCTTGTAACTGGTGCCATGCAACTTCAAGGCTTTCCGTGTCGAGAATATCCACTGTGCATTTGCATGCATAAACAACTGTGTGTAATTGCAGATCTTCATGATTTTGCATATAAACACCTGCTGATAGTTACACCGATTTTTTTTTTTTCATTTAAATTTTTTGTGACCTCATTAGATGCCGGACCTCGTAATTTCAGGACTGCGGAGCTGTGTCTTTCCATGGCTCTGGAAAATAAATTAAACCGTAACTGGGGTTGAGGATTCAATCTCCTAATGCATAATGCCTGTACGGCGCTCTTGAGAAGGGCACTCAACCTTAAATTGTTCCAGTGGCGCAGAAAAGCTTCTCATAATGTGCATCTAATTGGTCTTTCTTGAATGGAGCTCACGAGCTGCCATAGAGTCTCAACTAATAGACTTTCAGTTTGGATTTAGGCTCGGGCAACCATTTCCAATGAGGACAATCATGTTTGGCCTTCAGTGCACATCAGTGATTATTTATTGCTTGATGATACAATTCACTGAGTACAAAATGGCTATAAAATTTAAAGAAAAACTAAAACAACTAAACATTTCTGTAGAACGTTGAAATGGCTTAATATTGACATGAACTGTATTGGCTCAACAAAATGCTAAATAATTAACAAAACATAGTGTGGCAGCTTTGTAAATTCATAAACAACAGCAGAAGTATAATTGTATTTATGTATTATTTTTATTTGGCCAATGCAATAAACATTGGGCCAAATATTGTTTTGGTAATATAATAAGAAACAAAATCAAAGAATGTATACAGCTTTAATTATTCTTTTAATCTGTCTTATCCAGTATCATGGGTCAAAGTTAAAGAACTACCGCAGTATAGTGTTTTTTTTTTTTTTTAAGAAAAACGACTTGTATTGCATTATATTTATCACAAAAAATCTATCATATGACTTCAGAAAACTTAAAATATAGTGTATGTGTCAGGGAGTCTCTGTCACCAGCTAGACTCCATGTCCCAGAATCCTCCCCGGCTTACACCTGTCTTCAGTCAGCGAGTCACCACAATCACCAGCCGCAACTTACACCCGATCGCGTTCACCTGAGTTCTGATTCCCCGCCAATGGCGGCTCGTCGGAGGAGGCAGGGGAGGCACAGCTTCCTCATAATTTTTCAATTACGTCCTGTCGTTAGAAAGAAAACAAAACAAACACTATGAATGTCATGAACTGGGAAGTCGTGGCCTAATGGTTAAGAGAGTAACCCAAAAAAGGTTGCGAGTTCGAGTCTCAAGTCCGGCAGGAATTGTAGGTGGGGGGAGTGAATAATCAGCGCTCTCTTCCACCTTTAATACCACGACTGAGGTGCCCTTGCACCGAACCCCCAACTGCTCCCCGGGTGCCGCAGCATAAATGGCTGCCCACTGCTCCGGGTGTGTGTTCACGGTGTGTGTGTGTTCACTGCTGTGTGTGTGCACTTAGGATGGGTTAAATGCAGAGCACTAATTCCTAGTATGGGTAACCATACTTGGCCACATGTCACTTCACTTCACTATACAAATTTTGGGAAAACAGCCTAAACTGGATATAGGCTACAGCAGTCGGCTTAATTAAATGGCGCAACAGGCAGCTCTCTTTTAACACAGACTTTTAAGAAGGGATGGATGTTTGCTTCAAGTGATAGGCCAGGTAAGTGAAATTATATTATCTTGCTGTATGCATGTCGTTTTCTTTACGTTTTCCGACTAAAAGCAACCAAAAAGCCATTTTAAAGTGGTTAAGCAAATTCGAATAATAATAATCGGCAGGGATCCCAGACCAGTACAATTAGTGTGCCTCCTCTATTTTAAAACCCACGAGCCACCACTGTTCCCTGCACCTGTCTTCTGCAATCAAGTCACCATTCAAAAGCACGCTCCTTCCAGTCACTCACCGTCCGGTCTACCATTCGCTACTCTGAACCTAACCAGACTCTTGATATATTATTTACCTGTTTATCCTTACCTCTAGTTCCCCGAATATCTCCATCCGTTGTTCTCCTCCGCTCCTGGATCCCGAACCCTCCGCAAACCTGCTAAGGAACCAAACATCAGGACACAGCTAAGATTCATTGAACTGTCATTAGTGTTGGATACTTACCAGTCATTGCTCCAGTCATTCTGCCTCAACCATACCTGTCAATAAACCTGCCATTCATTCATTAACCTGTTGTCTCCGGCTTGATCTGTGACCATATGAGTGATAGGATCTATTATATTAGTTTTTTTTTTTCTTTATATCGTGTATAAGTACTAATCAGATTATAAATCATATCCACTTTCATTGTATAGAAAAGAGCAGCTTGTATAAAATGACCATGATCTTTTTGAATGTTCCATGTAAATATATAATTTTTTACAAATTAACAATACTGATACAACACACCTTTCACAGCAGGTGAAGACTTATTTTTTTTGTATCATTGAAACACTAATAGTTTGTTAAAGGCAGGGTATGTGATTTTTCAAAATCGCAAAACAAACTTGTAGCCAATCAGCAATAAGGGGCGTGTCTACTCGTGATGTGGAGGAGAGCGCGTTCAGTGCTTGGGACGGACATTAACCGAGCCGAGCGTCAGAAAGATAGAGATGGCGGATAAAAAACACGGTTATACCGGTGTTAAGCCGCAGCACCCCCCCACCACCACCGACCGTATTTTTTTTTTTTTTTTTTTTTTTTTTTGTACCAAGCTAAACCAAAATAAAATGATAAATTTTGCCTTGGAAACTAGCTGAAATCAAATAAGTTAATATAATTTATTTATTTCAGTTAACATTTTATTTATTTCAAGCAATGATTTTTTTTTTTTTATGGTTTTAGTTTTAGCTGTATCTAACTATAACATCTCTGATTCACAATAAGAAAGTATTATATTTCTGTAAATTTACATTATTTTAACCATGATAAAAAAACATTCATGTAAAATGCAGTACGAGGAGGGAAAGACTGAATACAGTTTTACTGTTTCTTTTAATCTCTCTGATCCAGTATCATGTGGGGTCAAAGTTGACTCTGTAGTTACAGAAAACAGGTAACATGTTATTCTCAGCATCATAGATTATTCATAACTTTAGTTTTTCCCCTCTGATATTTTCCAGCTCATTCACATTTGGTAATAGTAGACAAATTTCCATAAATCAATAAATATTGATTATATCATTGCAACATGCACTAGACAAAGTAGTGGCCACATATCACTTGGTTATATTTCATTTTTGATACTTTTTTGCTTTATCACAACAGTTTTTTTTTTTTAACAATATCCATTATTTTCCAGTAAAGAGCTTTTTTTAAGAAACACAATGAAAGTCTAGTCTTCCTGTTCTTTAATAAAAATGAGTTAAAATGCTGAATTTAAAAAGAACATCTTAGATTTTTCTTCCACTTGGGGGCCTTGAAACCTCTATTTGATATCTCTACATTCAAATAATGACTGGAGCGGCGGATCTGCCTTTTTCATGTTGAGCTTAGCTTCGAGCATTTTGTAAATGAATCACCCTGTCATAATAGCTTTGATTCTTTTTCAGGGAATGAGCTCTTAATTTATGATGGCTGCGGATTTAGATTGAAGGGACAGTAAGTAATTGTTGAAAAGTGAGTTTGACCCGGGCACATCGACTCACTAAAATGGAAATTTTAATGTCTTAAAAGTGTTTCTTAGGTGAAACATGAAGTCTGTTGAGTAGGTCAAATGAGGCCAGTTTACCAGCTGTGTTGGATTAAAATCCATGTCCGAGGATTATTTGTTAGTACAAATAAGTTAACAATTAGTTTAGGCGTAGAGGTACAGGACTTAGTCATAGTAGTTTTTTTTTTTTTTCTTTCTTTTTTTTTGCCTTTTACATGTGGTCTTGAAGTAATCTAAAAGAAACAAAGTATTTATTTATTTTATTGAATTGTATTTATTTATTTTTATTTATTTATTTTTCAGTATTGAACATTAAACTTGTGCAATCATATCAAATTTTATTCAGGTTCCTAGGCACCACCATCTCTCAAGACCTGAAGTGAGAGTTCCACATAGACTCTATTGTCAAGAAGGCCCAGCAGAGGCTGTACTTCCTTCGAAACGTCTCACTAGGGACCCTCATGGATGTCTGTGGATGTGCAATATAGTAGTAATTCTCATCCAGCACCCATATGTGTGCTCTCCCCACTGCTCTTCTCTCTGTACACCAATGACTGCACATACTGACCTCTCTGTCAAGCTCGAAGTTGACAGATGACATCACACTCATTCAGGACTGTGACAAGTCTGCTTACCAACAGGAGTTTGAAAAGCTAGCTATCTGGTGCAGTCACAACAACCTGGAGCTGAACACACTCAAAACAGTGGAGATCAAGGACTTCAGGAGGAACCCCCCTGCACTCATCATCATGGACAGCACTGTAACGACAGTGGAGGCACTCAGGTTTCTCGGCACCACTATCTCTCAGGACTTGAAGTGGGACACTTCAAAAAGGCCCAGCAGAGGCTGTACTTCCTTCGCCAGCTGAGGAAGTTCAACATGCCACAGGAGCTCCTGATACAGTTCTACTCTGCAATCATTGGATCTGTCCTCTGCACTTCTATAACTGGTAACACTTTATTTTGATAATCCACTTTAGACATTCTACTAACAGTAAGTAACGTTGCAACTACATGTCAACTAGCAGCCATTAGAGTATTAGTAGACTGTCTGCTTAATATCTTCTAACACTTTATTTTGATGGGTCCACAACATACAACATACTGACTATAACTTTGCAAGCTTAATATCTTCTACCACTTTATTTTGATGGGTCCACAACATACAACATACTGACTATCAGAAACTTTGCAAGTATATGTCAACTTATTCTACTAACCCTAAACCTACCCTAACAGTCTACTCTGCGAGCCAGTAGACATGTAGTTGCAAATTAATGAGAATTTGTTGACATGTAGTTGACATATAGTTACAAAGGTACTTAAAGTTAGTAGAATGTATAAAGTGGACTATCAAAATAAAGTGTAACCCTATAACTGTCTGGTTCAACTCAGCTACCAAATCAGATCTTAGAAGATTGCAGCGGATAGTCTGGACTGCTGAGCGAATCACTGATACAACCCTCCCCACTCTCCAAGAACTGCTCTCATCCAGAGTAAGTAAAGGAGCTGGCAAAATCATTCTGGACCCTCACACCCAGCCCACTTCCTCTTTGAACTGATGTCATCTGGTCGGCGCTACAGAGCTCTGAGCACCAGAACGGCCAGGCATAAGAATAGTTTCTTTCAGCAGGCAATCCATCTCATGAACAGCTTACTTGGCAATAAACGTGTAATACACAACACTATTTATTTACATTTCCTTGCATTTGTACATAACCTCTACACATCTATTGTCTACTTTGTAAATCGTGGTGTGTTTTGTTTTGTTTTTCTTTTTATCTTGTCTTGTCACTGTCATTCTCTTTGTGCAAGAATTAGATGTTTTGTTTCCAGTCAAGACTTGGAGAAACTTGTTCATGCCTTTATCACAAGCAGGGTGGACTATTGTAATGGTCTCCTCACCGGCCTTCCCAAGAAGACCATTAGACAGCTGCAGCTCATCCAAAACGCTACTGCCAGAATTCTGACTAGAACCAGAAAATCTGAGCATATCACACCAGTCCTCAGGTCCTTACACTGGCTTCCAGTTATATTTAGGATTGATTTTAAAGTACTTTTACTCGTAAGATAGTTCACCCAAAAATCATTATTCTGTTATCATTTACTCACCCTCAGTATGACTAACTTTCTTCTGTGGAGCACAAAGTAACATATAAGTTAAGACATGATTATTAAAAATAAGATATTTTGATGAAATTCAAGACTGTTGGTTCCTGTTTCTGTTCCCATTGACTTCCACTGTATGGACAAAAAAGTACAATTGAAAAAGTCAGCGGGAACCAAAACTGTTGAGTTACCAACCTTAGTAAAAAAGTAATATATTTAAAATACATTTATTTCATACTAAGTATAGTTCAAATCTGCACATTTATTGAATGAACACTGTGCATTGTCCTAACTGATTGCACTATATTTTATGTACTGTATGATCATTTTCTGTTCTTAACTGTTTTAAATTCATTTTAAACCTCTTAAATCAATTTTTAAATCATTTTCAAAGTTTTAAATTCCTTGTTTTATTGTT
Organism: Sinocyclocheilus rhinocerous; assembly: GCF_001515625.1. Taxonomy (NCBI): domain Eukaryota; kingdom Metazoa; phylum Chordata; class Actinopteri; order Cypriniformes; family Cyprinidae; genus Sinocyclocheilus; species Sinocyclocheilus rhinocerous. The sequence continues at coordinate 135,433 of NW_015657967.1, read as the reverse complement.
GTGATTATTTTTTAAATAATTTTTTCATTTCTTTTATGTAAAGCACTTTGAATTACCATTGTGTATGAAATGTGCTATATAAATAAACTTGCCTTGCCTTGCTGTGGAAGCTTCTGTCACCAAAACAAATTCCTTGTATGCGTAAACATACCTGACAATAAAGCTCTTTATGATTCTGAACATTCTAAGCTTATGTATGTATGTTTGTATGCATTGCATGTGGTCATAATGTAATCTAAAATAAACTAAGTACTTTTCAAGTACTTTAGTTATTTACAATGTTTTACATTAGTTGTAATTTATTTACAATTACAACTGTAAAAAAACAGGACCTGAAGTGGGACACTCACATCGACATCATCGAAAAAGGCCGAACAAAGGTCGTACTTCCTTCGCCAGCTGAGGAAGTTTAAGGGTGTTTGGTCCATTTCAGGGGTCTCAGCGCGGTTCGCGTGATTTTTGGCCCATATGTGGACACTCCAAACGATCTCGGACCCCTCAGAAGCGAACCGAGCCGAGACCATCTCGGGACGTGGTCTAAGTGCGGTCCACTTTCGGCTAAAGGTACGGTTCGCTAAAAACGTGCATTGTGAACACAAATCGGCACGGGCTCACTTGATTTTTCCATTCGCAAATTCCGATGTACTTTGGTCATCAGATGTCTCCGTACAAATCAGCTGTTCATAATGGCTGCTTCTTCTGGCAGATCTCTACAAATTATTCGCTCACAACATACACTCGTTTATTTTAATTTCAACAGCTTCCAAATTGTGTCAAAGAGACGTGGCTGTGCGCCTGGCCAGTTTAAAAGTTTTGATACGTTTTTACGAGCGCACACGTCCCAGCGGGGGCTAAACTACACTCTCTTTAAAGTATATTGTTGTGTTTAAACTGTCAAAATCACCCATGGTTCACATACACACTGCTGGTTTTGTCTCAATCAATTGTAAACTGGGAAAGAAATCGCATGTGTATCAATATACTGATCTGTGCATTACAGTAGTTCTAGTCCAGCAGCCTAATATGAGAATCAGTAGAATCTATATTATTCATGCGATTAATAATATGCCGTTTTATTTTTTTTTATTTGATTATTCCATTTCTTACTTGAATGCTACTTTTAAGGATACTTACTGTACCTGAAAATAATTTAAGCAGTTTATTATATTTTCTTTTATTTACTTATTTAATTTTAATTAATTTTATTTAATTTTATTTAATCTTTAATTTGTCTTAATCTCAATGTCATAAATGCCTTGTGCTTTAAAATAAACATGATCCCATAAACAAGGAAAACAAATAAATATTATTTACAAAGGCGTACACAACTTATATTTGTGTGCAAAAGATAAACTTAGAGGAATATTCCATGTTCAAAGGTAAGCTCATTCAACAGTATTTGTAGCAAAGTTGTTTCACAAAATAATAATAATACTAACAACATCAGTAATCTTTACAAATAAATATCTTGGTTAGTGAGGCACACTGCATGTAAAATAGAAACACATTTTGGAGGCCATAGGGTTAGCCATCAAACACTGAACTGGACTAGTTCCAAAAAAGCAACAGTCTGAACACAAAGAGGTCTGCGACACCATTACTGCTTAAGTGGACCAAAAAAGGATCCGAGTCCTCTTTCAGGAACAGGGACAGTGTGAACGTAAAGAAAAATGGGTCCTTTTTCACTCGGTCCACCTCTTGGTCCACTTAAAGAGGTCTGGGTTCGGTTCTTTTAAAGAGGACTCAAGTGTGAAAGCACCCTAACCTTCCACAGGAGCTGCTGAAACAGTTCTACTCAGCCGTCATTGAGTCTGTCCTGTGCACTTCAATAACTGTCTGGTTTGGTTCAGCTACAAAATCAGACATCAGAAGACTACAGAGAACGGTTCGGACTGCTGAAAGGATTATTGGTGCTCCTCTGCCCACCCTTCAAGAACTGTATACATCCAGAGTGAGGAAAAGGGCTCAGAAAATCACTCTGGATCCCTCACATCCAAGTTATCCCCCTTTTGAACTTTTGCCATCTGACCGGCGCTACAGAGCCTCAAATACCAGGACAGCCAGGCATAAGAACAGTTTCTTCCCCTAGGTAATCTACCTTATGAACAGTTAAATGTTCCCCACATTATGCAATAAAAATGTACAATAACCTTATTTATTTCTTACCACCTTCATCCTAGTACATCCCTGCATCTCATTCTATTCTATTCCCTTCTGTCATCTATAGCACAACTGTAAATACAATTTATTTATTTTTTCAATTTATTTTTCAATTTTTGTCTATTTATATTTACATATGTGTATTTTTTATTCTCATCTTATTTTTTTATTGTCTGTGTGTTGTAGTCTCTGTGTATTGGAAGCTTATGTCACTAAAACAAATTCCTTGTATGCGCAAGCATATTTGGCAATAAAGCTCTTTCTGATAATTTTTTATATTTCTTTTTTGGACATTGCTTCTTGTGAATATTAAATAAAAAATATTTGTGTGTTTATTTTATTTAATTGGATGTTGCTATGGCAATCAAATCAAATGTTTCAGTAAAATATTAAACTGAGATATTTCCATTTATAAGCATTCTCTCTTTGTCTGGGTCCCTTTTAACTGTTAGTGTATGTCTGTTAACTTTAACATTAAAAACTTAGATCATTAACGTAGATGCTTTATTTAAATGAATTTATGCTTTAGATAAATTTAGATGAATGTATTTAGATAAATTAATTATTTTTCATTGTAAATTCATGTTAACAAATATAAAACAAATTGGAACATTATCCTAAATCTAGTAATCTGACAGTAAAATCTGCAGACATCAGTCTCACTCTACTTTGTAAAGAAATACACTCATCATATTTACAAGTATACAGTGAAATTTGATTTGCTTCTAAGAAACCCTGGGGGCTGGAAACTATATTTGTGACTTTAGATTGTGTGTTAATATAGCAGCATTAATTTTAATACCCCTCCGGTGTATGAAACAATCTTGTTATATGTGCATGAGTCAACAAGAGCAAAAGGAAGCAATATCTCGACAAATGAGATGTGAGTTGATGAGTTTGACCTTTCAGTAGTATGTGCTATACCGAGCTCTCATTCAGTCATTTCAGTCAAAGTGTCTGGAAGTGATTTGCATGTTTTCGAATGGGTGAAGCTGATGCTATGATCAGATTTGAAGCCCAAAGCTGCATGTTTCACCATCAGGAGTTCATGAGCGATCACCTCTGTCTTGTGTAATGTGTTTAACCCTCTCAAACAGCCTCTATATCTGCACAGAGCGAGGTGTTCGGCTCTAATCAGGTCTCTATCAATATAATAATCCAGAAAACCAATGTTCATATCTCAGTCTGTGTGTTCACAAATGAAGTTGGCAGCCGTAACTGCAGGAAACACTGGGATTTTGACACTATAATTGAAGTAAAAATCGCACACTAAAGAGTGTTTTTTGAACAAGACATAAAATCAATGTGAAGGTCAAAAAAAGGTTTTATCCCGCATATCATACCTCATAAATCAACAATATGTAGGTTAAAATGTTTGATGTTCTCTATACAGTTTCTTTCTTTTCTTTTTTTCCCATTTTATACACTTTAGCTCTTGATGTCCAGGATGTTGCTTTCTGTTTAACTACTTGTTTGTGTGTATGTGTGTGTGTGTGTGTGTCTGTATGTGTATGTGTGTGTGTTTGTGTGTGTGTGTGTTTGTGTGTGTTTGTGTGTGTGATTGTAAAAGTTTAAAATAATGTAAAACACAATGGCATGTTAGATGTTTTGTCCTGTTTGTTTACTTTGTGCCCTTTAAGTGGACTCAGAAATATTAAAATTACAGGCTGTGTTGTATTACAACTATGAATAACCAAGCAAAGTCTTGGATTACGACTGAAATCCTGATGATACACGAGTTGCAACATTGTGACGCCCACAGGTTTGGGAGAGCCACCTGATGTGGGTTCCAACTCGTTAAGGTCTGAGTAGAGCAGTGTAAGAACCCAGAGAGTTTCAAGTGGGAGAGTGGCTTTCATCTGAGAGACTGTCATCTTCCTGTCCCAGCACTTGTTTCTTTCGTTGCGCATGTCGTGAAACTTGTAGTGGTTAAGTGAAAGTTATGTGTGCTATCTCTATCTCTGTGCGCTAACTCTTGTATAAGTATGGTAACTCTGTGTTTATGGTTACCACAAACTAGTTGGAGTGTTAAAGTAATCCCCTTGGTTGTATGTATCTGTATAGTTCTGGCCTGTGTGGCCAGACTTTCTTTTAGGTTTATCTATTGTTCAACTTTGCTATATCTTTGTTGTGGGATCATTTGTAGGGAGGAGGATGCCAATTAATTTGATAATTCATGTTTCCTCCTGTTTTTAAATAGAGATGGAGTAAGGAAAGTATTTGTCTTTGGTTTCTTTTTCTTTTGAAGCTAGGTAAGTTATGTCCACAAACCCTCAGTGAGTGTTCCTTTTGTTTGTTATTTTGGCCATTTCAGAGTTTATCACTATTATTCTGAAAAGAGTAGGTGTGTCCAAACATTTGACTTAAATTAAGTACAAATAAACTGTTCCCTTATAGGGAACTCACACTGTGTTCTCTAGCCGACACTATGGGGAATGCTGCCAGCATGACCGGTGTCTGAAGCAAGTGTGAAAAAATGCCAATCCTATTGGTCCATGTGGCCCATGACGTCATAGGTGGGTGCCTGGAATTATAAAAGGGCACCTGCTGAATATGTCACCAACTTTTGTTGTCTTCAGGAGCCGTTTGTTTGAAGTTTGTGTGAAAGACCAAGGCAGGTGAGCATTGTAGAAAGTGTGTGCCTCTGTACCCGAGGGCACCTGAGGACACACACAATCTATGTGTCATGTGTCTTGGTTAGGAGCTTGCACGTTCGGTGCTCGAGGGCTCTGAATGCACTCATTATGAGTGTTTCCAATGAGAAAGCTCTGTTCGCATTACTCCCTCTTTGCATTGCTCGCATTGCTCGAGTGCTCGCTGGGTTTCAGACGCTCTTTTTTAGGGTTATTGGAATCCCGCGAATAGCGATATATTGAGTCGAGCAGCTCTTTAGGGAATGTGTGCTTCCGTGTTTGGATTCTAACACTCGAGGGCATATTGTTATGGCAGGATGAGCTTCCCCATGGTGTCTGCTAGAGGACGCAGCATGAGTTCCCTAAAAGGGGAACGTCTCGGGTTACGCATATAACCATGGTTCCCCGAGAGGGAACAAGATGCTGCGTCCCCTCGCCATGCCTTCGGCCTGCCTGTTTACATCTTCTTCAGACAACTAAGTTGGTGACGTATTCAGCATGTGCCCTTTTATACTTCCGGGCACCCGCATATGATGTCACGCGCCGTGTGGACCAAAAGGATTGGTGTTTTTTCACAAGTGTTTCAGACACCGGTCATGCTGGCAGCATTCCCCATAGTGTCATCTAGAGGACGCAACGTCTCATTCCCTCTTGGGGAGCCATGGTTACATGCATAACCTGAGACCTTTTTTATGTCAGAATAATAGAATCAGAATTATAGATAGGTTTTAATGACAGAACTAAACACTAATACCTGCTTACCTGCTTTGTAGCTCAGTTTCACTGTTGATGCTACAAGTGATTTATTGCAATCAGTGATATTGTATTATTGAGATACTATAGTATACTATAATAGTAATAGTATAGTATTATATGTGTGTGTGTGTGTGTGGGGGGGTTGTATTGTGGTTGTGTGAGTTATTTGTTTCCTTGAGCAGATATTTGACTATCTGTGGTTTTGTTTTTTTTTGTTTCGGAGTGTAATTTTGTTTAGGTGTGTGGGGGGGGGGGGCATATATGGTTTTTATTATTTATGTTTTTTATTTATTTAATTAATTTCAGATTTACCTTTAATTATTTTAGCAGATTAAGATGGTGGCTTGGCTACTGCACTCTAAACAGTACCAGAAAAGGGGTCTTCAGCTTGTAACAATAGCAGAACCTTTTTTTGCTGCTAAATAGAACCCTTTTTATAGGGTTCCATAAAGAACCATGCTTTGAAAATGCTATGTAGGACCTTAGTTTAATAGTAACTTAATAGTTATTTGTATATATTGTTTATTAATATTGTTTTTTACCACTCTGTCTGCCTGGTCTTATAATATATTGTAGCCCCTATTAGCGTTTTGCATAAAAACAACAACAGCAGGAGCATGTTCTGTAAATTAGGTACTTTTATTTATTTCTAACAACAGTTATTAGCATAATGCATTTATGAATGACAATTGACATTGAACATCAATAAATACTTAAAGAAGTAAAACAAAATAGAAACGAAATGAAGTTCCAGTGAAATAGTGTATTTTCATAATCCTCTATGATGCGTGTAAGTTCATCATTATGTTTCTCTCTGCAGATGACAAGGTTGTAGGATGTAACAGCATCTGAAATGCACAATTGAGTTACAGTGTGTCTCCTTCCATTTGTTTATTTAAAAAAAAAAATATTATGAAGGCCAAAAAATAGTAGGTGAGCACTTCACAATGTTAAAAGGAAAAAGTGATATAAAATCATGGGATAGCTATGACTGGGTGTTTATGCATAAACCTAAGTAATAATTAATTAAAAAAAAATAAAATAAATCTAACAACATGGACCATAATTTCAGTATCTTTGTTACTTTGTGGAGAAGAGGAAAGAAGCATCCTTAACTGAACAGAGCTGGTCGCACTTATGTGTTCTCTTAAACTAAAAAGAGAAAAAGACATAATTGGTAGGAAACCAGTTACAATTTGAAAGTTAAAAATTATAGACATTTTGAGAAATAAATAATTTACCTGTTCAGAGTGTGTTGACAGTCTGTGTAGTTGGATGGCTGAGCTCCAGAAAAACATAAATGAGACTTTTTTTTTTTTTTAGAGTGTAGCCTCTTATTAGGGTTTTACAACAACAGCATGTTGTGTGAATTAGGTACTTTTTATTGACGTGAAATTTTAGCAAAAATGTCAGTGCTCTTAACAACAGTTATTAGCTGAATACATTAATAAATTACATGAATAAATACATAAAGTAAAACACAAAATAAAAATAGATGTGATGAGTGGCAGTTTCTCTCTGCAGATGATGACATTGTAGGATGTGATGCATCTGAAACACACAATTGAGATTAGAGTTACAGTGTGTCCATTTGTTTATGTAAAAACTATTATGTTTATGAAGGCCAAAATAAAAAATGAACAGTATGTGAGCCCTTCACAATCTTAGAAGAATATGAAGTCATGGGATAGTTTTAATATTTCTTTGTGACTGGATATGTTTATGCATAAACCCAAGTAATAATTAAATAAATTATAATAATATGGATTATAAATTCAATGTCTCTGTTAATAACTTAGTGGAGAAGAGGAGAGAAGTTTCCTCAGCTTGACAGAGTTGCTCACACTTTTTTAGAGTGAATAATCATTCAATGAATGAATTCATTCATTCATTCATTCATTTAGTTTACTATAATAACCCTGATTGAAATAATATTCTCATGATATTTTCGACACATCTGCCAATGTAGGCCTCAGTAATGGAAACTGAAAAGTCTGTCTGAGACATTTTTTTTTTAGATTAACATATTTTGTGTTTCACAGAAGTCGTGCAAGTGAGTAAATTAACTAGGAATGTATATTTTTGTCTGAATTACCTGCATGTCAGTCATGTTGTCATGAAGCTGTAAAGTAAACTTTACTGTGGGATGCTGGATTGATATAAATGTTAATATGGTTTCAAAGTGTCAATATGTCAGCTAATTTAGTGCAGGACTTAATGTACCAATAAGATGAGTGAGATCCTCATGAGAACAGGGTGTGAATCAAGAGCCCTACAGCGCTGTGGCTTCAGAGATCGGCCTGACTCAGACTCTCAATAGGAAATCAATATTGATGTTCTCAGTTACAGGAATGCTTAAAAGCTAAACGAGCTCCCTAACGAGTCATTTAATCTAGGCCGCTGCCAGGTCAGAGAAGAGTCAAAGAGTGGAAATGCTACGAGTGAGAAAAACAAGTGAAAGTCTGGGTGAAGCTGAAGCGTTGTGGCTTTGTGAAAGCAGAGGAGGATTGTTCATTTCTGGAGATCCACAAATTTAGTGCATTTTGTGTTGTTATTTTAGACAAATGCTAGTGAAAAGGAAACACTTAACCTTCATAAAATGTTTATCATCTACCTCAGGAGGTCAAGCTAAACAGTATGGGAGCTGTTTTATTTTATATTTAAGTTTTTTTTGTGTGTGTTTGTGATTTGTACAACCTTTTGTATGGATAACAAAGATGGAGATTTAGCTTAAAAGATCTGTATGTATTTATAAATTAGATTTTATGAATTTTGTTGAAGTAATTTGAAAAAAGACAGAAAATTAAATAACATTATTTACTTTGTCTTCACATTATGCTGTAGAAAAGGTTTGAATGTCTCTTTCTGTCTGTCACAATTGTAAGGTATGTATTTTTGTAAAGGGGAGAAATAATGCAGTGAAATAGTTGTGTTTGAGTTGCTAAACATTATGCTTTTGATAATTAAAGTGCGTTAATAATTACGAATATTTTTAGTACAATGAATAGAATATCAGTTCAACAGATTTTGTAAAAATACAGTCGTGAAGGTCAAGACCTGTTGCATACAGCTACAGTCTTTTAATGACTAGTTCAGTTTCGATGAGAGTAAACAAATCAAACTAACAAACACAACTCTTTAGAGTATGGTTTTTTTTTTCCCAATCTACTCTGAGTGGAGTTGTTCAAATTAAGTGCACAAAATAAAGCCGGAGATACAGATGCTGGTCACATTTGGCACAGTGGGAAACAGACGGTTTCTAGAAGCTAAATAATTTAAATCCCCAAAGAGAAAAAAAGAAAAAGCCACAACGTCTCTGGAGGGCTTGAAGATGTTCAGACTCTAAGCTTCACTGTCAAAGTCCAAACACGACACATGTACTTCAAGTGCCGAACACACTTGAAGTTTCATCCAATTTAGAGATTATAATTTCAGGGAAACTTGGTTTGAAATTCCTCCCTGAAGCTCTTCCTCATCCTTTTAAGATAGATAAGAGAATATGTACTGACTTTATCCTGCTACGTTTTCGTTTTTTAGCCTCTACTTTAGTCGAACAGTTCAGGTCAACATCACATGAGTCTGTGTAAGGATAAAAAGAAAATCTAAGAGAGAATTTATTTATTTATTTTTTATTTATTCACTAACTTGCTTTGGAAACAGAGAGATAAGCAAAGGCTGAAGGTTATTACCTTCACTTTGTGTGTCTGAGGGTCTGAGTAAACACAAAATGGATTTAGATTGCATTTCTATTCCTCCGCAGAGACCTGCGCTCGGGGTTGCTGATATTGGACAAACAACGTTTGTGGAATTAGCAAAGAGGAAGCAAGACTGTGATCTTTTTCCCAATTATTGGATTCCTTTGGAATCGGAGGTGATGTACTGTATATATGCCTTTAGTCCCTTCGGATTGCAGATGGAAACATGCGCGAGGTGTGGAAATTGTGTAGGAAATACCAGATAACACACAGAATGTGTTTGGCTTTCCGTGACTGCAGAAGAGTCCAGCACGTCACTCGAGTCTTTTTGTTGTCTATGCATGAAATGTAAATAATAGTTTACCTCCCTAGGGACTGTTTTAATGTCTGTTTGTGTATTTTTTTCCCCCCAGATTATTGCAGATTGAAGCCAGTGGTCCTTTGGTTTCGCTGTGAGTGAATGACAAAGGTTATTTGATCAGTAAAAGGACTCTAGTCAAACAAAAATTGACCATCAAAACCACAATTTACAAAAAAAAAATAATTGCCACATTTATTATTCCTACAATATATACACTAGTGTTCAAAAGTTTATTCTGCTCACCAAGGCTGCATTTATTTGATCAAAACTACTGAAAAAAATGTATTTTTTAAATAACTGTTTTCTATTGTATATTTTAAAATGATATTTATTTCTGTGAACAAAACTGAATTTTCAGCACCATTACTCCAGTCTTCAGTGTATAATGTAAAATATATTAAATTATAATAAAGAAATATATAATATATATAAATTATAAAACTGTTAATATGATAGATAGATAGATAGATAGATAGATTTTTTTTCATGACAACTCTCAGAGAGTTTAGCATAGTAATATAAATAACAATATTAATGTGTTTGGTCTTGGTGGAATACATCTGTTATGCTGCTGTGGCAGAGCAAGTACCGTAGGAAGTAAGACTTCTACTGCCAATACATCCACAGACATGCTGCTGTGAGCATGTAGGAAATACTGCTGCACATATAACATATAAAAAATAACCCCCATGTATAACATTCATGAAATTACCCCATAGCAGACCTATTCAGGTGAAGCTGGGAATGGTGGAGGGTTTCTGAAGCACGCTGAAACTGCTACAGCAAACATTAGCCAAGTATTTGAAATAATCAAAATAAATGCAACAGCCCAAATAAATACAATAGAGCAAAGATACAAATAAAATAAACAGTGTTTTTCAGGTATTTGAGGTGTTTAACAGTAATTTTCAGGCCCAGAAATTTTAAACTAAACAAATGTAAAATAACAGTGCATATTTCACTGTATAAATTAAAGATGAATTCTTGTTGAAATTACAAAAGCTATTCAATCAAGATAAGTGAGTGATTTCTTTTGTTGTTTAACATTATCAAGTATCGTGGGTGGTGTAACACTTTTTTTTGTACGGTTTGAATATCGTTACATATATATATATATATATATATATACAGGTGCATCTCAATAAATTAGAATGTCGTGGAAAAGTTCATTTATTTCAGTAATTCAGCTCAAATTGTGAAACTCGTGTATTAAATAAAT
>NW_015657967.1:118173-124566 GCF_001515625.1 Sinocyclocheilus rhinocerous | reverse complement strand
TGTGTGTACACGTGTGTATATATATATATATATATATATATATATACAGATGCTATTATAAATACTATTTGTATGCATAAAATGTTCACATAAAATTACTTCTCTTTTCCAAACTTTTCTGTCCTTAAATACAATACGAGATTAATAGGAGTTTAGATGTATATCTTTTCTGATTAAGCCTTGAAGCCTCCTGTCTCCTCAATCCAAATCAGTTTTCATTCAGAATGAAGTGAACGAACCACATGTCATTCAGTGTATGGCCAATAGCACTGATTAAAAGACTGACTGCCCCAGCGGAAGCCACTTCATATCTTAAGAGGTACGTTCATGAGACTTAAAGTAAAGACTACTCTCTGAATAACGTCTGATTAACAAAGACCAACGTTGGGTTAAAACGGAAACCATTTGACCCCTTCCCAAGCATTCATTGCCAAACTCACATTTAAGCTGTTCATGAACTCGTGACTATAACTTTTACTCCTCACCTTGACTTCCTCTAAGGAAAGAAGAGGACGTGATTTGTGGCCAAATATGGTGACCCATAATCAGTGTTGGGAGTAACGCATTACAAAAGTAATGAAAGTAACTCAAAAGTAACTCAAAAGTAGTGTAACGCATTACAATTCAGAGACAGTAATATTGTAATGTAACTAATTACTTTCAAAAGACAGTAACTAGTAATATATAATGTATTACATTTTGGAAGTAACTTGCCCAACACTGCCCATAATTGGAATTTGTGCTCTGCATTTCAACCATCCAAGTGTACACACACAGCAGTGAGAAGTGAACAAACACACACACACACACTGTGAACACACACCCGGAGCAGTGGGCAGCCAATGCTGTGGCGCCCGGGGAACAGTTGGGGGTCTGGTGCCTTGCTCAAGGGTCTCACCTCTGTCGTGGTATTGAGGGTGGAAGAAAGCGCTGGACATTGGACATTCACTTCCCCCACCTACAATCCCTGCCGGACCTGAGACTCGAACCCGCAACCTTTGGTTGTTATCTGTTATGATTTTTCTTGAATTTGAGTGATTGCTATTGACCAGCAATCACTTGAACCCATGCAGCAAAATTAAACTTTCATCATTCCTTACCCGTTCAATCACCCTTTTGCTTAAAGAGCAGGTCATATGGTATTTTAAAGTGTCTTAATATTGTGTTGGAGTCCCCTACAATAGGTTTAAATGCATCTAAGATCAGAAAACATTGTCATTTTTTCAGAATATACATGTAATATTAGAATCATTTTTTAATGATTTCGAAACGATTCGTTCAAAGCAGTTCTGAGCTTAAGGTCTGTAAACCCCTTCCTTCCATAAGCCTACTCTGCTCTGACTGGTCAGCTGGCCAAGTCTGTTGTGATTGGTCTTTCCGTATACAATGCGTGTCAGAAACTAAACGCCAATTAACATAATAATTTTTTATGCTCTGGAGGGTTACTTGTAAACAAAGATGCTATAAGCTTACAAAAATGGCATCTATATTACCTTATCAATTTGAGCCCGAGTCCGAGGATGATACCAATGCAGTCGCTCAACAGGAAACTCCACTGTAAGCACAACTTGATCAGGACATTTCTCAGTGGTAAGTTTAAACTTTGTATGTCGTACTGTACGTGATGTCTTCACAACATCATCTTTCGGCAATGAAAACAAAACAAACTTGCTTTCACCAAGCAGAACACAGCGTCTTCTCGACCTGATGTGTAAACACTAACTACCATTAGTGTTTGTGGGCAGGTCAGAGTGTTTGTATTTCGCGGGGATTATGCAAATGTGTTACCTTGTGACGTATATAGGAAGATTCGAAAATATGATGTCACGTTAAGACGGTTCAGAGTCGACTTTCTTTTGAGAGGCAATATCTTTATTTATCATGCACTTTTTTGATTAACAACTTTGCAGACTGTTTACATTGAAGGATAGCTACGTTACAAACTGCAAAAAATACATTTTTTGAAAACCCATATGACCTGCTCTTTAACTCAGTCTAGTTTTTGACATCCATTCATGATTAATGATCAAGTCAACTATAATTGAAAATCTTAAAACAAACCCCATAAACCCCTGAAGGTCATCGTTTAATTTGTCTTCCTGGTTCTTGTCCCCTTGCTGAAACAGCTTAAAGGAATAGATTAGCCAAAAAAAAATTACAGTGGGTAGAGAAAAGAATCACGCAGCAGATTTTCCTCAAGAATTTGACTGTATTTTGCCCCATCCATTTTTCCTTCTATCCTGACAAGTGCTCCAGCCCCTACTTCAGAGAAACACCCCCGTAACAGGATATTATTACCTCCATGCGCTTCTGGTGTTTTGTCTGTGACTATGTCACCTCACAGTCACCCAGTCGCCCTGGGACAAAACACCGCTCTTCCGTTCCGATCAAAACATAAAAATAACATTAAAGAGGTGTGTAGTACTCAACACTGATTACTGTCAGACTTTCGAAATCCTTCATCATTTGAATTAAGATTATATTTAAATTTTAATGTAGACATTGGATGCAAAATTCACATGTCTTGTGAGCAATGCAGGTGTTTTGTAGTTTTGTGATGTAGAGGAACATAAGAATCTTAATTTTCTCCCATCATCAGATGCAGTGCATTAGTTTTGTTTTTAATAGGACATGCCCCAAAATGAGTCGCTGTGAATAGAGCAAGGTAAAAAGGATGTTGTTTTACACGACCACTGAGGAATTGTAACCAAAGTATGTTGCAGACCGTTCATGAAGACCCTACAGAATCATACCAAATTGTGGAAGATCAATGTCCCCTTTGAAGCACAGCCACCACAAAATCAGACTTACTTTGAGATCATTCTGAGGTTAAATACATATTTAAAATCATAACAAGAAATATTTGATCAGCTATGCTATGATACTGTTTTTGGAATCAAATCTTTACATAGCTATGACAGTAAACACTGGAATCTAACAATGCCTTGGAAAAAAACAGTTAATCTTTAAAAAATTAAGCATAGCTATACATAAACCCATATAGGAAATAAAAGAGTTATCGAATAAGCTTGTTCTAAACTCCTGAAACATTGGTGTTTCATATTTTAGAGCAGTCACTGCAATATATGAAAGAAATCAATTAAATCTGTATGTGGGAGTGTGTGTGTGAAAAAAAGCAGATGTAGCCCCCTTTGTAATCCTTAACATTTTCATAAGTAACTGTAATTTAATTACACATTTTTTCTCAGTAACTGTAACTGATTACAATTACTTTTATTTTGTAATGAAATTACGTAATTCCGTTACATGTAACTAGTTACTCCCCAACACTGGTGACGAGATACATTGCAGACTGTCGTCACTCAATGGCTGGATGTCTAAGTGTTGCCCGCGGAATAGGTTTCATTGACAATTGGATGAGTTTTTGGGGCAGACCTGCCTGTTGAAAAGAGATGGTCTTCATCCATCCAGGGGTGGTGCCGCTCTTCTCTCTAGAAATATGGCACATAGTCTTACCAGCAAAGTCCGCTAGTTCACTTGCTTTGGCCCGGACCAAATACAATGTTGATTTTTTTGTTAGTTTGGTGTAGTTTACTTTCACACTGCCCTTTTTGCAAGTGAACCAAAAATTGTAAACAAAACCACTCGTGTGGTAAGGTCATCCATTCATTGGACAGAAATTCTCAAGCATACCAGAGTTAGTTTGGAACCAGACCGAGACCACCTCTTCAGCTGGGTCTCGGTGCGGTTGTTTGGTCCATACCCGGGTGCAATTGCTGTATTCACACCTGCCCAAAAGATCCACACCAAGGGGCAAACGAACTTGAGTTCGATTCAATCGAACCAAACAACACAGGTGTGTTGTAGAGTCAGTAAAATTCTGACACCTTTTATTCCTTTTCACACAAATTTAGAGAGTTTTGATAAATAAAGCGTAATTTTCTCACAATTTCTTGAAGAATATTATGTTATGACTTAAAAACAATTTTAATATGCTGGTAGATTTGAAAACTGGTGCTTTTTAATGTTAGCATCACACATATCCAGCTTCATATCTATGGGTTTCCATAGACGGTAGGTTTGTTCGGTAGCTCAATGAGTATGGAGACGTACTTGAGAGGTGAGGAGCTACAGTTCGAATCCCATGTAACTACGGTTCGACAAAACAGTTCATATCTGCATATAAGGAAGTTCAAATGGCACGGTTGCATCAACAAATGTGTTTTTATATCAGTTTTGCATTTGTTAACACTATCGGGTAGGTTTAGGGTTGGGTTTGGTGTAGGGCATATTTCCAACATGCGTAGAGCATTAACTTTTAGCGACAGTCCCCGGATATTTGAATTCTAAACCGCCGCAATACGTACCTTTAGCAACGTAATAAAAACACAGCAATACGTACCTATATCAACGTAATAAAAACGTGCCAGGGTTCATGTATTGAACCTGTGTTTTAGCGCCACTGAGTGGACATTACTCTTTGAAACTGTGGCGAAACGTGCAGTAAGGTATGTAAAAACTGTGTTGCAGAAAAGTACTCAGAGGTACGTATTTTTATGAGACCAGGTTGGTTAGTTCTGATCCTCGAATCCGACTGGACAAGAGACTTTTGATATTTCCAGCTGCACATGTTCTAGACAGGCTGTCAGTCAGTGCACTTAGATTGTTGCGCCACAAGGTGGCGGCAAGGGACTGTCTTTGAGTCATTTTCATGTCATTTTCTTGCCGCTTATGTTTTAACATTGTACATTTCTAGGCAACGCCTTTCACTCACTGATTTAGCGGTTATCAGTTTCATAAATAAAGTCAAAATGACTAAAAAAAGGTGATCTATGGAAGGTAGGTATTAGAAACACTAAATGCCATGAGTGATGGAGAGTCTGATGGTAAGTTATGCGTCCTGGGTCGGCTCAGCATCTGACGGCTCATCTGACAGTGATCCAGATATCATATTTACATGTTTTAGCCTAACGTTACTCTAATTGGTCAAACTTTGGTTTGATTATTTTTGTCTTGCCATATCATTTACTGTTCGCTACTGTGTTGCTATTCTAGTCTGGCCGTTTCCTGAAGAAAAAAAAAAATCAGATCTATATGATGTAATGAATAAAACAATGACATTGTATTATAATATTACACCACCCAAATATTTAGGCTACTACCTTCTAGTTTCCGTTTTCAGTGCAGGCTTTTTTTTTTTAGCTTAGGCTACTGACCGTTATGGATTAGTGTAGCCTGCATTGAAAAGTCTTGAGCAACACCTGATTGAGTTTACAAGTCATTTTTAGAAGGGGGTGATCCTTTTTCCAACTCACAGTGATTCTGTTTTTTTTATTTTTTTATTTTATATATATATATTTTTTGTTGAAATGTTGGTGTTATGTCTTTCAGACATAATCATTGCATGACTCTAGACACTTCTTTGTGAAGACAGTGGCATAATACAGTGAAATAATGTTCTTTAGCCATATAAATACAGCTGTCATGTGCGTGGGTAAAATTTACCCGCTGGCGCTTTTAGGTATACAGCGACCTCTAGCGGTTCTAGTGTTAATGAATATTAGATCCCTTTCTACAAAAGCACTTTATGTAAATGATATGATCACAGATCATAACTTAGATGTGCTCTGTTTGACAGAAACCTGGCTAAAACCAGATGATTACAGTATTTAAATGAGTCTACCCCCAAGATTGACACTACCGACCACAACATTATTTTGAGTAGACTACAAAATGATGTTGGCATTATTGGAATTGCATTGTCATGGTTCAAATCCTACTTATTTGACTGTCATCAATTCGTAGCAGTGAATGATGAGGTATCATATCAATCACAATTACAGTATGGAGTACCACAAGGCTCAGTACTAGGACTGTTGCTTTTCATGCGTTTATGACCTCAAGGTTAGATTATTGTAATGCTTTATTGGGTGGTTGCTCAGCACGCTTAATAAACAAACTCCAGCTGGTCCAAAATGCAGCAGCTAGAGTTCTTATTAGAACCAGGAATTACAACCATATTTGCCCGGTTTTGTCAACTCTTTATTCCAGAGATCTTTTGACACTTGCACTATCAAGGACTGAAATGCTCCAAGCTCTTTTCATGCTGAGCTAAACAAAATGACCACAGCTGATCATAGTTGAAAGTCAAATGGCTTTGTGTGTCATTGAGAAGGTGATTAGCTATTTACAATTAATTTTTAGAAGGGGGTGATCCTTTTTCCAACTCAGAGTGATTCTGTTTTTTTTATTTTTTTATTTTATATATATATATTTTTTGTTGAAATGTTGGTGTTATGTCTTTCACTTGGATGTTATAAGTTGCACTGAGAAAATACAGGAAGATGAATTAAAGCAGAAGGTGTTCATAACTTTAAAAAAAAACATTATATTACACTGCCCTGCATTATATTTGCTGAATAAAATCCCATA
>NW_015657967.1:116624-118065 GCF_001515625.1 Sinocyclocheilus rhinocerous | reverse complement strand
TCGCTTCGAATAAAAGCATCTGCTAAATATATATGGCGCTATATAAATAAAAAAAATATTATTATTATTATTATTATTATTATTATTATTATATTTGTTTCTTACTCATTTTGAGGTGCTAATTCCAAAAATAGTGTCTGTTTTGTTCAAGCACGTCAAAATGTATCTCTAAATATGATGCATTTTGTAGCATTTTTGCTTTCGACGACCATTTGTAAGTTGAAGAAGTCTTCTATTATCCCTTAATCAGCAGAAAAAACACCACAAACAAATGATTCCTGTCTTCTTCTGAGCCAGATTACATTTAATTGTATTCTTTTTTTTTTCAGTTCTCAGCCCATTTTTACATGAATGAATGATTCTGAAGACATCATTTATTTTACACATTATTTTAGCCTGATTTCAAGGTCAGAATTATGGCCAGTAACAGATCAACATGTGCTATCTGCTATCTGCATGGATCTGCTCCATCTGTGGGTGTTTTATTGTATCCAAACAGCCACAGAAAATTACAGATTTTGTGAAAACAAGCTTATTTTGTAAAGTAAAATTGAGGATTCTAAGACATTTTTCCACTCCTTTGCAGACTGTAAGTTGAATGGTTTTGAATACTTTTTATTTTGAATACTTCATTCTTATTTTGTGGAAAAACTGATAGAATGTTTTTATTATTTTTTTTCCCAAATAATTTTCAAGATGCAGGGCTATGTAATGCTTGCAAATAAAATAATAATAACTTATTAATAAATAAATTTGTTTCAAAACTGGTTTCCAATTCTGACTCTTTTTTTCGCATAATTCTGAGTTTATATTTCGCAGTTGTTGTTTTTTTTCTGCCACAGAATAAAAAACGTAATTGTGACATTTTATCTCACATATCTGACTTTTGTCTTGCAACTGCCAGTTTATATCCCACAATTATTATTTTTTCCCTCACAATTGCAAGTTTATATCTCACAATTCTGATTTTTTTCTCAGAATTGCGAGAAAAAAAAAAAAAAAAAAAAAAAACAGAACTGTGATGTATAAACTCACGATTTAAAAAAGTCAAAATTGTGAGATGAAAAAGTCATTTTTTTTTTTTATGGTGGAAAATTTTTTATATACTTTTGAGTTGTTGTCAATTATGTTTTTTTGCCAGAATATGTAGTTACAATATCTACCAGCAGGGTCATGTTAGCCCAGGGGCGTAGATTACGCAGGGGACGCGGGGGACGTGTCCCCCCCACTTTTAATATCACGTAAATTCGTCCCCCGCACTTTTTCAGGCAAGTGTGTTCGCATAGAGGTTTTCAAGAGCCGGTGTGAATAGATATAGATTTAAATTCAAAGAGACAGGATAGTCTGTGCATGATCTGATGTTTTATTCGGACCCAGAATAAGGCGAGATGAACATCACGGAGCGCTAAACACTCCGTGCAGTGTCTGTTTCATTCACACT
>NW_015657967.1:114699-116488 GCF_001515625.1 Sinocyclocheilus rhinocerous | reverse complement strand
GTTTTCACAGAAAACAGAAACGTTTGGAAACATGAAGACATTAGACATACGATTGTGACAATATGGTTTATTTGTGTTTGTCAAGTCATCTCCAGGTAATAAATACAGTATATGAACAATGCAGTGCTAACTGACATAGCATTTATTACAGTATTGAAACTATTCTTCCTTATTATGTGATTATAAAGTGTTTGTAGTATATAAACAAATAAATATTATTGGTTACTGTCCAGCAGTTATCTGATTTCTAAGCCAATTAAAAGCTAGAAATGAGAGAAAAATTAAAGTTGACTATACACTACCAGTCAAAAGTTTTTGAACAGTAAGATTTTTAATGTTTTTTAAAGACGTCTCTTCTGTTCACCAAGCCTGCATTTATTTGATCCAAAGTACAGTAAAACAGTAACATTTTGAAATATTTTTACTAAGCTATTTCACATAACTTTTCTATTTGAATATATTTAAAAAATTTAATTTATATATATATATATATATAACATTTCTGTCCCCCTCACTTCTGAAATGATGGCTACGCCCCTGTGTTAGCCAGTCGAATTGCCATTGTGATGGTGAGTTAAAAGGTAAAAAAAAAGTATTTTTTTCCATTAGAGTCTTACTCAGCAGTTCTCCACGCTTACCTCCAGTGGCTTTTTAAACTCCTCAAGCCCTTTTATGCTTGGGATGCAGATACTATTTTGTGACATGTATAATTTAAAAAGCCCCAAACAAAAAATGTGGATCTTTGAAAGAAGCTAAACACAGGTCGATTTGAATATGCTAGTCAAAAACAAGAATAGTTCATTGGTTTTGTATACCTGAAAAGTTGAGAAAGAGAATAGCAGAGAACAGATTTCATTTCAGGATAGACTTACAAATGAGTGAAGAGGCACGAGACTGAGTGAGGCGTCAGCAGAAGAGCTTATCAAAGCCACTGGCTGACAGTAACAAGCATCCCGAAAATCATATAAATATATGAGCAAAAGAGATAAATAAATAAAAAAGACCCTCTAAAAAGTCACACAGACACTTAAGGGGGAATAGATTTCCTTGGGGTGACAGTGTCCATCTGAAATCCCAGAAATGCTGTCAGAAATATTCTGGCTGGCAGTTTTGGGGTCGACAGGTCAGACCAGATCACATCCGTACAATCCAAGCGGGAGAGAAACACAGAGGCGTATCGATCCAGCACTGTCTGAGATGATGTGATTAACCCCCCGCTGCCTTCTGTCAAAACACTTCTGCTGTGTGTTTGATGGTGTCAAACCATGACAATTTGCTGATATTCCTGCACCTTGTAATCATGTAACATGCTAAATAATAGACTAAAGATATAAATAATAGAGAGGTTGTTGTCACGGTGCACACACACGAGGAACGAGGAGACGCTGGAGAATACTTTAACAGGACTTTATTTGCATGAACCAAGGGAGACGAACTCAGGAAGACGTTTAACAGCGGACCGAGAACTAGGGACTGGGAACACTTTAAATACACACAGGCGGAGGGGATGACGAGACACACCTGGGAGCAATGAAACATAACTAGGGCAGGAACAGGAAACTACCCAAATAAGGGCATGGGAAGGCACATGGGGAGCAGGACACACACAACATGGAACAGAGTCTGACATCACGCCCCCCTCCGGAAGGCGTGTCCTCACGCCATATACCATCCAATGGGGAGGGGGGGTGGGCACTCTGGAGGTCCCTCAGGACAGACACCGGACAGTGGGCCTCCAGAGCGGTACCCGTTCGGGGTGCCATGGCGGATCAGGAGCCTCGGGAGGCCA
>NW_015657967.1:107099-113097 GCF_001515625.1 Sinocyclocheilus rhinocerous | reverse complement strand
AACAGCGGACAGAGAACTAGGGACTGGGAACACTTTAAATACACACAGGCGGAGGGGATGACGAGACACACCTGGGAGCAATGAAACATAACTATGGCAGGAACAGGAAACTACCCAAATAAGGGCATGGGAAGGCACATGGGGAGCAGGACACACACAAAACATGGAACAGAGTCTGACAGTTGTAGGCTATTATTTATGTCTTTATTCCATTATTTAAAATCTTGTAATACAGATTAAATGCAGCCACAGCAGAATAAAAATCACAATGGACACCTCGTTAATATCTCAATAGCTTTTTTCAAAATAAGATAAGATTAAGTCTTTAAAGTAATAGCTGACTTAATTTAATATTCTTCATTATGCACTTTTACATCATTTTGTTTCAGTATTTTTTTTATGTGGATGACAATTTATTTATTTATTTATTTTAGTCTTCAATATCAAGCCCTAACTTTAAATAAATTAATTATATTTTAAATAAATTATTTGTTTAAATAATGTAATTATTTATTTAATGAAAATCTTATTTATTTAAACATAAAGAGTATATTTAATAAATAATTCATTATAAGCCTTAAAATTCTGCATCATACACCTTGAAATGACAAAATAAATAATAAATTGTCATGCAAAATGAATAGACAGAAATCAAAATAGTTGTAATACTATTAAAAATGATGGCTTTTAAAATAGTGTTAAATTACAATAACTACTTATTTTTTAATGATTGATTGGTGGATTGATTGATTGGTGGATTGATTGATTGATTGATTGATTGATTGATTGATTGATTGATTGATTGATTGATTGATTGATTGATTGATTGATTGATTGATTGATTGATTGATTGATTGATTGATTGATTGATTGATTGATTGATTGATTGATTGATTGATTGATTGATTGATTGATTGATTGATTGATTGATTGATTGATTGATTGATTTGGGCAAAATGTAAGAATGTGTATTGGTATTAGTCTTAGCCTTGATAGTAATTGAAAAATATAGTGAGAAATAGTAAAAATAGTGATATTTTTGAGCTTGACTACTGAGGAACTGTTGTATGAAGCGACTCAAAATCTCTCTTTTTGTTTTCCACAGACAAAGACAACATCAGGCAGGTTTGAAACAACATGATGGTGAGTAAATAATCACTTTCTTCTGAATTATTCCTTTAATTTTCTCAAATTATGCTCACATTTGCCAAGATACCAAAGTCTGCAAAGAAAACTCAGTATGAACTCAAACAATTTTATATGTTATATAATCAGTTTTATAGCTCTATACTCTTAATGTATGACAAATATACTGATGCATTTGAGTCTGTTTTTACTGATCATAAGGAGATTCAGGAGTAAAATCTGAGATAAGTTTGATATTTAGCTCAGGGGATGTAAAAGCATTATGTTCGTCTGGGAAAGAGCAACATCTAAGTAATTCTTCTGGGAAATGAAAAACAGACATTTTATTTTTGTGCATACTGTAATCATGAATCTGAACGCACAGACATATATTCTGATAGAAACTGAGTGGTTGGGTCGTAAGGTTATCCGTAACACGCTCATCCCGTTGCATTGTGGGCGTTTGAACACATTGAGCAGTTTAGACAACAGCTGCACCAAAGCGCTCTGCATATAAATCAGACATTTGATCAGTCATGTAAAGTATTATTTTCATTATGTTCCCAAAATCTTTGTATTCTGCTGCAAAAGTCCTATGTGTCTGAGTCAAAAAAACGCTTGATGAATCTGATGGAATAGGAGACGATCGCATGTCGGGTTAAACCCAAGTGAGGATGACTACAAAAACAAATCAAATCAATATTCTCACAAAATAACTCGCAAAGGTTAAATCTATAATGCAACTGCCCATAATGCAACTGTAAGTCAAGCATTAGCACTATTGCTCTCTCTCTCTCTATCTATATATATATATATATATGTATATATATCATTGATTGATGGATTGATTGATTGGTGGATTGATTGATTGATTGATTGATTTGAATAATTGATTGATTGATTGATTGATTGATTGATTGATTGATTGATTGATTGATTGATTTGGGCAAAATGTAAGAATGTGTATTGGTATTAGTCTTAGCCTTGATAGTAATTGAAAAATATAGTGAGAAATAGTAAAAATAGTGATATTTTTGAGCTTGACTACTGAGGAACTGTTGTATGAAGCGACTCAAAATCTCTCTTTTTGTTTTCCACAGACAAAGACAACATCAGGCAGGTTTGAAACAACATGATGGTGAGTAAATAATCACTTTCTTCTGAATTATTCCTTTAATTTTCTCAAATTATGCTCACATTTGCCAAGATACCAAAGTCTGCAAAGAAAACTCAGTATGAACTCAAACAATTTTATATGTTATATAATCAGTTTTATAGCTCTATACTCTTAATGTATGACAAATATACTGATGCATTTGAGTCTGTTTTTACTGATCATAAGGAGATTCAGGAGTAAAATCTGAGATAAGTTTGATATTTAGCTCAGGGGATGTAAAAGCATTATGTTCGTCTGGGAAAGAGCAACATCTAAGTAATTCTTCTGGGAAATGAAAAACAGACATTTTATTTTTGTGCATACTGTAATCATGAATCTGAACGCACAGACATATATTCTGATAGAAACTGAGTGGTTGGGTCGTAAGGTTATCCGTAACACGCTCATCCCGTTGCATTGTGGGCGTTTGAACACATTGAGCAGTTTAGACAACAGCTGCACCAAAGCGCTCTGCATATAAATCAGACATTTGATCAGTCATGTAAAGTATTATTTTCATTATGTTCCCAAAATCTTTGTATTCTGCTGCAAAAGTCCTATGTGTCTGAGTCAAAAAAACGCTTGATGAATCTGATGGAATAGGAGACGATCGCATGTCGGGTTAAACCCAAGTGAGGATGACTACAAAAACAAATCAAATCAATATTCTCACAAAATAACTCGCAAAGGTTAAATCTATAATGCAACTGCCCATAATGCAACTGTAAGTCAAGCATTAGCACTATTGCTCTCTCTCTCTCTATCTATATATATATATATATATGTATATATATCTGTTTCATGTAATATGTATATTAAATTTATTTCAGCTTTATTTCAATTACCAATTTTAATAATACATTTATTTTTAAAAACTTGTAAGTGTTTTAAGTATTAAGCTTTTTTTTGTAAATAGTCAAGTCAGGTAATTTGGCTCAATCTTTGAAAGTCAAGCATTATTATTACTATTTCTCATACTTATTGTTAAATAAGAAAGAATCTTGTTTGTGCTTCAGACATGAATGTGTGACGACAGCAGTTAATGAGTTTGACTCATTTTCATCAGCATCAGTTCAGCAGCTGCTCTTTGTGTTGCTCACGTTTACCAGTGTTATTTTATTTCAAGCGGGAGCATCTGAGGCCTTCATTGTTCTTTAATGATCATTGTCACTACGCCAAAATAACAGTACATTTCAATCTAGAGGAATGAAGTCTGAATAATCTGTGTGATTACAGACGGCCGTGTCTCATCAGGCTTTTATCTCCAGCGAGAAGATTTTCTAGAGATTCACATTTTTCCACAAATTCATAACATCACATACCATCTGGATCTGAGATCACATGCAGCGGATAGACATGCACATATTATCTTATATTATCTTTAAGAAATGAATACACACACATTAACAAGACATTATTTTTAACAAGATTTATTATAATGTATTTGTGTGTAAAACAGGATGTTTGATGATAATTCAATCAGATGTGAATGTTTCAGAGTTATTTATGACATTTTGATGAAATATTATTAAGTTTATTTTCTTCAATAACCTCACAGATGAGTTAAACAAGTAAATAGTCTGTTTTAATTTCGTGTTGACCTTACTCACGTTCAAGTCATTCACATTATGGAAATCGCATCTTGAAATGAATTATCGTCTAATGAATATCAAGAGCATCATGGGTCCACTTCATTTCATATGCGGCCTTGCTGGATACTATCCAATATCCTCTTAACTTGAAGAATCACTTCTGTTATCTTGCAGTAAAAGAGCTGAGATGAAAGTAACATATGAGCCTGGCATTGAATACACCATCAATACAGTGAAACTGGTTCAGGATTCGTGAACACATCTATAGTTTAGATCTGAACAGTTCAGTCTGCTGATTGCAATATGTTGTATTTTAAAGTCCCCTGTCTGATTTAATCGAAACAACAGTTTGCTAATTAGCCTGCTAATAGCTTTCACACACTTGTCCTTGTGACTAATTCTCTAGTTGACATTAATTAGGGCTTTTTTTTTTCCTTTTTCCACATGAAATGACATTAGAATTCTGTTCTTTAGCTTATTCTGTAATGTTTTAAATATACACTGAAAATATACTGGTGTAGTGTTTACTTTGAAATGATTTTCACTCTGAAATTGCTAGTAAATTTCATAAATTACAAAGAAATGACAAGGAACACATTCAATGTGACATTTTGTAGACAAGTAGAAATTTTCCAATTTTCTCCAACTTATTTTTTTTTTTGCAAGTTCAAAAAATATATCTGGCCTTATGTTACCTGTCTTGAGTGGACTTATGTATTACTTTCTGTCTTTTGTGCCATGTTGTAGTCAACTTGCAGTCTTACTGTTTCATTTGTCCCCTTGATTGCATTTCCAGGTGTGTCTTGTTACCTTGTTATCTTGTTAGTGTCTCTGTGCATTTATAGCCCAGTGTTTCAGTACGTCTTTGTTATTGGTTGTCTTTGTGAGGAAGTAACGTGTTGTGTTTTGCTTTGTTCTCCCCTTGTTCTTCTTCTTTTTTTTTTACAACCGTTTATTGAATTTTCTTCTTTTTTTGTTTTTAGACCGAGTTGGAACCGTAATCTAAAACAAAAAGCAAATCCAGAACTTATACCATCCCACCCCTGGTAGACCTCAAAAAATGAAATACAATGTATACCTTGAAAAAAAAAATTACAAATATATTAAAAAGGATGACACCACATTAAAAGCAGAATGCCATAAATTTACATTTTTAACATTAGTTCCATGTATATGAGAAGTTGAGAGTTCCATTGAAATAATAACCAACAGATACACAGTGCACGTTCATCTGTCCATTGCGTGAGGAGGGTTCCAGCGGTTGACAAGCAATTTTTTTTTGCCTCTGTGAGAGCAGCTAACAGTAAACATCTTTGTTGGACAGAAAAGTTGAGGTCCCAAAAATCATTCATGGAAAATGACATGAAGTCAAACATATATCAATACACATCAAATATGATAAATCCTGTGAGAGTCCAAATCGATGAGAGAGAGGGGCACTCCCCCAAAAAAATCTAAAAATGTGCCTAAAGATCCTTGCAAACAGAGATTACACTTAGGAGAAGACGACATATTCATATGAAAACGTTTCATAGGAGTCAAGTAAACCCTATTCGGCAATTTCCAATAATACCTGATCTGAAAAATCTCCCCGTGTTCTGGATACCTTTTCGTGCTCTGGAGTAGGGCTGCACGATTAATCGAATGCGATTGTCATGCGCATTTTGTTAGTAAAGCCGGTTCTGTAATCAGCAGGAAATCATCATCACATGCTTTCAGGTGGAGCAGAATTTTCTACACATAGCCGTAGTTCACTGACAAGTTACGCAAAAAAATCGCCATGACAGCTGTTTGCATAGCTTCTCAGTGAACTACGGCTCTGTGAAGTAAATGCTGCTCCATCTGAAAGCATGTATTT
This sequence comes from Sinocyclocheilus rhinocerous, assembly GCF_001515625.1. NCBI lineage: Eukaryota > Metazoa > Chordata > Actinopteri > Cypriniformes > Cyprinidae > Sinocyclocheilus > Sinocyclocheilus rhinocerous. The sequence goes on along the minus strand of NW_015657967.1, from coordinate 107,366 downwards.
GGAGTTTCAGCGCGAGAGCGCCCTCTGGCCTTTGGATGGAGATTTACTGCTGATCACAGAACCGTGCTTCACTGAAAGATACGCATGACAATCGCAGCTTCTGTCGAATCGCGATGTCGATTCCATTTTGATTTATCGTGCAGCCCTACTCTGGAGTACATATTGTTTTATTAATAAATACACTGCTTGCACCTGGATCCTGCCTCTCCTCCTCCCTGCATCGACACTTTATATATATATATATATATATATATATATATATATATA
>NW_015657967.1:97115-107022 GCF_001515625.1 Sinocyclocheilus rhinocerous | reverse complement strand
TGCGCATTTTGTTAGTAAAGCCGGTTCTGTAATCAGCAGGAAATCATCATCACATGCTTTCAGGTGGAGCAGAATTTTCTACACATAGCCGTAGTTCACTGACAAGTTACGCAAAAAAATCGCCATGACAGCTGTTTGCATAGCTTCTCAGTGAACTACGTATATATATATATATATATATATATACACACACACACACATCAATTTTAAAAGTTTTAATAATTTTGTTGTGTGTTTATTTGATTTTTATGTATATTTTTGTAGTTTTTGTCTTTATGTATAAATACTTTTTATTAATTATTTCAGTTTAACTTTGTTATTTAAATTAAAATAAATGACAACTTGGCAACTAGCTTAAATAAAAAGTTTTTTTTTTTCTTCCAGTTATCGTTTCTCCGCTCCAGCGGAGACATAAAAACCTCATTATTTGTCATTAAATGTTGATGTCAGGAAAATGCAGGTCAGTAGAAAGAGGATAATTTGGCTCAAACTTTGAACACCCAACTTTCCTGACCCGGTCGTCACTCTGTGAAAGCGTCAGATCCCTCGAGCGGTTTTGCCCTTGAAAATGAAACCGCCGACAGATATTTAAAGCAGTCGTATTATTAAAGTTCTTTTTCCTGCGAATCTATTTTTCACCTGTTTCTCTCTCTCTTTTGACAGGCCCATGACAGTAAAGTAAATTAGTCCACTTTAACATCTGGCCCCAGATCGTTTCTCAAAGGCACCTTTTTCAACCTGTGTGCCGTTCTATTCAATATCTAATTTTAGGTAACCGGAGACATCAAAGCCCGAGCGGCTCCATCCCATAAAATCACACCAAATCCCTGTGACTTATCGCTCCACCGAGAAAGACTCAAACCTTTGGCCTGTCGGGCTCTTCAAAGGGTAACGTGGGAATTACACAAGCATTGACTCTTTGAAGATAAGACCTAGAAAGATCTTCATGTACGGAGCAGAATGGATGTCCAGACTGTATGTTTCTGATTGCCAGTGTCTGTAATTACCCTGTCAGGTCGCGGGATATCCTGTATCTGCGCTCTGTAATTAGGATCATCCGGTTAATGGCTAAAGCAAATCACTCTCTCCCAAATGACACTCACGGTCAGGAAGGGTCAAAAACTTTATGTCCGAATGTCAGACATCTACTCTGGCTCTTATTCTGTTCTTCAGTGTAGTAGTTTTAATTTACGCTCCAGCAGAATTGTTAATGTCCAACCACTTATGATGTATATTCATTTTCTTCAGGCCTGTTCCAGTGCAGCTTAGTCAAGTTTTTTGCATTTTTACATATTTCCCACATGTCACAAAGCTGTTTTTTCTTCTCAATAATGTCATAAAGAAAAGCATTAAAGGCCTCTTTAACAGGCTGCATTTTTGTCATTATAAACACCATAAAATAAAGAAAAAATGTTTGCAGTACATTGCATCAGTACATTGTTTGCAGTACTTTGTATCTGTATAAATTAAAAATGAGAAATATTGCCTTGACAACTAGCTGAAATACGTTTTTTTTTTTTTCAGGTAATGTTTATTTTATTTTATTTCAAATAAGGATTTTTTTCCCCCTACGTTTTTTTTACGGTTTTGAAGTCAAAGTCATAATAATTTAGAACTTCTTTGACTATTACTACTTTACTCTTATATATGGAATGCGGTTCCATTCAACATCTGATTTTAGGTTTTCTTCTCAATAATTGCAAAAAGAAAAGAAACAAATGTTGACTAGCATAAAGGCCTCTTTCATTTCTTCACTAAGCACCACAGCTATATTTTTATATTTTGTATCTCCTAAATGATGAAAAAAAAATCTTACATTTTGATAAAACTGTCTTTTTAGAATAAAGTAATACAAATGTAAATGTAGTAAAACATTTTTTGAGTATATTTTATTAAAATATTACTTCTTATAATGTTACTTTTTAAAACTTTTTTTATTGTAATGTTGAGCCAAAACATCTTCATGAAGACTTATTTTGAACACTGACTTACACATGACTTAAGATTCACTACAATGGATCTTTACAACAAACAGTTTTAGAGAATTGCTCCATGGAATTTTGTCCCGACAGCACAGGGAAGTGCTTTGATTCACATATGCAGTATTAAAAAATAACAAAATAACATTACTCTCAGATAGTCCGTTCTCGCCTACAAATCAGAAATGTAGTCCTGCACAGCAACAAATCTAATCGGCTCCCGTGAGACTGCAGATCTCTACAAGAATGGTGGTGTAAGCCCAAAATAAAACATGCAAGACAAGGAGAAGCGAGAGGACTACATTTTGTCTGCCAGCCCCAAAATGTTGATTTGCATGTGGGAAAAGGTGTAAACACCTCCTCTTTAATCATTACGGGACTGAAACCTGTGACCCTCCAGTTGCCAGTTTTGAGCTTTAACCACTACATCACAGCACCATGTTGTTTGAGGACAAAAGGTCTTCTGTATACAATATACTGTCTATACTTATGTCTTAAGCATTAAAGGAATATAAAAAAAAATCTTGCAGACAGTAAACTGATGTGGTGCTCATTATTGTTAACTAAAATGAAAACGTCAAAATTAAATAAATTTAATGAAGTAAAGTAAATGTTAACTAAAGTGAAATAATATATATATATAAAAAAATTAAACATTTTGTTTCTGCTAGTTTACAAAGCAACCATTCAAATTTTCATTTAGTTGATGTACTAAACATAATTAAGTTGATGTACAAAAAATAAATAAAACTAAAAATGTAAATATAATTAATAAAAAAAAATATTGACACACAGTTCCTTGTAATGATGGTGTATAAAATTGATTTTAAGATAAAAAATTAGACGACAAAGAATTAAATTGACGGAGCTCAAACTCAAAACACACGGCAGCAACAAACAGGAAGAACACAATAATGTGAAAAATAACTTGAGCTTCTTAAGCCTTGTGAAAGTATTCATTCCCTTCGTTTATTTTTCACATTTTGTTATGTTGCTGCCTTATGTTAAAATGCTTTAAATTACTTTTTTCCTACATCAATCTACACTCCATACAACATAATGGCAAAGCAAATTTGTTAAAAATAAAAAAACTTGAATGATTTCGTTCCAAGTATTCATACCCTTATCTGGGACAGTTGAAATTTAGCTCAGGAGCATTCATAGTGCTTGTAGATGTTACTGCACTTTGAGTGAAGTTAGCCTGTGGCAAATTCAGTTGAATGGATATGATTTGGAAAGGCACACGCCTCTCAATATAAGGTAGAGCTCAAAAACAGGATTGCACCAAGCCACACATCTGGGGAAGAGTTCTGAAAAAAATTCTGCTGCATTGAAGGTTTGCAGAAGCATGTAGTCTCCTTTACTCTTAGTGGAAGTCTGAAACAACCAGGACTCTTCCTAGAGCTGGCCTCCTGGCTAAACTGAGCAATCGATGGAGAAGGGCTTTGGTTAGATTGGAACCTGATGGCCACTCTAGTTGAGCTCTATGATCATATGTGGAGATAGGAGAAACCTACAGAAGGACAAACATAATTAATTTAAATAATTTAATAATAATTTATTAATTGTATTTAATAATAATTAATTATTACAAACATCACTGCAACACTCCACTGATTTGGTCTTTATGACGGTGTGGCCAAACTCCATCCTCTCCTCAGTGAAGACACATGAAAACACACTAGGAATTTGCAAAAAAAGCACCTAAAGAACTCTCAGATTGTGAGAAACAAGATGGTCCGTGTACTTTTACGTCCATTCATTTTTCGTTTTTTTAATGATGAAAAAAATGAAAAAAGAATGGTTGTTGTATTTTTAAATGGCATGCTGAAAACCAAAACTGAAATTAGAACCATACACACAAATTGCTGCCCGAAAAAGTAAAATATTGACTTTTCAGATTTTTTTATGACTTTTTTGCACCTTTAACAAACATTTTTAAAAAATGCATAAATTAATATAGAAAAATGTCAATTTTAACGAGTTTTCTTTGGCTATATTAGAAGTAATGCTTATCCCGCACGTTCAGTTGAGAAGCCCTCTCTGGAACAATGCAAAGACTTAATACAAATATGATTTAAAAATAGACATTGCACAATCCTGGGAACTTTACCGCCATGAATATATTGGGGTATAACTTTGTCATAATTTTGTGTGCTATCTGGGTCACGGTATTGGAGAGGACCATGCATAGTCGATCAAAGTACGTCATATTAGCGCTACACACAGGGCTTTAATATAAGGTGTAATATAGAAATATATAAAATTATAATGTCTCATACTTCTCCAGATACAGGTAGGCCTGGTTCCAGAATCAAATCTTAATAACTATATTTATAACTTAAAATGCTTGGCCATTGCGTTCAGGAAATAAACAGAAAATGTTGGCAATTGGCTATTGATCAGTGCCACAAAAACATGTTGAAAATAGAAGCCTCTGAAGTTCTCCAGAGTTCAAACACAAATACACACTGGAGCTTTTGGAAAATATGTTTTTGGAAAAAATCTTATACAGCTTCAACTGAGGTGCTCTTGCTTTCATTTAGTTTCGTTTCCCCTAGCACTCCCGTAGAACTGGCCTGGGATTAGGGCTGGGTACCGAGTTCGATACTTTTTAGGCACCGACCGAATTGCCTCGATTCCATCGAGTATCGAAAAACATCTCGTCGTTCGGTACCAAAATTCGATACCTAAGGGGTTAATCTCATCAGCGTCAGTGAGCCAATAAGCCTGCAGCACTAGTGTTCGACTAGAAGAGGTGTGGCGCAGATTGATCAGTGTTTGACATCCGCAAGTGCGATTCGAAAGCACACGGAGCAGTCTGCTCTCTTTAGCTCTCGTGATACTGTAATACACCGATCGGTCTGCACAGTCGGTCCGTGTCAAGTCGAACACACCTACTAGTTTACACCGGTTACACTCAGAGATGTGGCGCACACGTGAGGCTGTAGTGTGAATGCGTCCCAGCCCCCTTAGATGTAAGGCTACATTTACACTGGTGCGTTTATGTTTTAAAAAGAAAACGATCTTCGTCATACTGGCATTTCCACTGCGTTTCAAGCTGGCTTTCCACTATCTCCGACAAGCGACAGACCGGTTATTTAGTCATTCATTTCCAATGGAGAGTAGCGCGGGAGCTGCGTGGAGTTCCGATCATATGCAGATGACCATTCATGCAAACTGTAGCATCATGCTACATAAGACAATAAATAAGATTTATATTCTGCTTTTACTCAAAACTCACTTTAAACCACCATCGAGTGTTTGTAATAACTTCCGATTGCCGTCTAATGTGTGTTTTGGCCATGTAATGTTGCTGAAATTAAATATGTTATTACCTCTGAGTCAGAGCAGCGATCATGGAAGAGAGAACACAAGCAGACAGTGCTGGGAGCTGCTAATACCCCTCAGAGTAGAAAAGCTCAATGCACCAAAATATTGAGATAGCCTTAATGAAAACCCAGTCCAGAGATTTCAGAACCTCAGACTGGGCAGAAGGTTCACCGTCCAACAGGACACACAGCAAGAGTGGCGTATAGACAACTCTGTGAATGTACTTGAGAATGGCAGATAATTGCCAAATGCTGATGTGCAAAGCTTGTTGCATCATACAAGACTTGAGGCTGTAAAGATGCTTCAACCAAGTACTGATTTAAGGGTATGAATACTTATGCAATGTACTTATTTCATGTTTTTTTTTTTTTGTTTTTTTTACTTCTGCTTTTGCTTTGTCATTATGGTGAGTGGAGTGTAGATTGATGTGGGAGAAAAAAGTAATTTACAGCAGTTTAACAAAAGGCAACAACATAACAAAACATGAAAAAAATGAAGGGGAATGAATACTTTCGCAAAGCACTCTCTCTCTCTCTATATATATATATAACTAAAACATTATAATAAAAATGTCAAAAACTAAAAAAAAAAAATTACTAAAACTAAAATTTAAATGAAAGTGTAAAATCTAAAAATAATAATAATAATTGAAAGTATTATTAAAACTAAAATAGTATAGCAATGGTGGTGCATCAAAACTTCCTATGCCTTTTTGAAACAACATAAATGGGATTTGAGAGCTAACTCTGCTGGAATAGAGTGAAATACAGTTTTTCTTGTCATATTTAGTGAAAAGATAAACCCAAATTTCAGATAAACCCAAATGTTATTTCCTCACTAACTGGAACAAAATGTATTAATGGGAATTCTTTCTGTTTTAGCTGGAAGCCGATGTCAAGATCATGTACAAACACATGCACACACTCATTCTCATCCACTGATTTCATCATTACATGCATTGAAAGAACAAACAAATCCTGGTTTTCAAACACATATTCCATCAGGATTTTCAAATCTATTACAGCTGTTTTGTAAAATTCATATTAATAATCACAAGTTGAATGACAGTTCAAGAGACCCACTTATATCTTTCGATGTAAAAAGTTGCTTGGAAAATGTAAAAAAATGTGTGCATACAATACATTCAGTCTATTATTATGTGTTGTATGCTCTCAATGCTGTTAAGAAAGGTGGGCCAGATGAGTGAAGGTTGAAACGCAGACGCTGTCGTCCTCAGAGTCAAGAATAATTTAAATGTAAATGAACGCAAGAGAAAAGCATGTAGGTCACAACTGAGTCCTAAATGATAATGGTTAAAGTAGTTATTAGCGGGGAATCCTGACGTGTTTAATGATCCCTGAGCGGGAACGTTTAGATCGGACTGCCGTGACGCTTTGAACGTGAACTACAGAAGTAAGACACAAACGCACACTTGTTCAATGGAGTGTTCGGTTACGTTAAGAAGGTCATGATGAAGAACTAGGCCTAAATGGAAAGGAATAGATTTGGTGCCAGTTTGAACCTTCATCAATGTTTAATATTATATTTGAGGTTGCACATTAGGCATTAAAATAATCATGTCACAGTTTAGATACAACAATCTGAGTTGCAGAAGTGCTTTTAAATCTCATTTGCATTTCCGTACATTTATATATATCGTGTTAGGTTTGACATCGAATGCAGCATCTATCACATGACCAATTGACTCAAGTTTGTGTATGTGGAAGTACAAAGACATTTGTATGAAAACCCATTTCTTTCACATACAGTAAGAAAAGAAAAAACATGCTCTAATAAAGCATAATTATGACATAAAAACTCAAAATGATGAGATAAAAAGTCATATTAAGGGATTAAAAGCCAAAAGTTTAGTATCTCAAGTATCTCAAGAATTTATTTTCTTAATATTTATTTACCAGTGAATTTTGTGTGTGTGTGTGTGTGTGTGTGTGTGTGTGTCCTGGTGTTCCCCACATTATGGGGACCAAATGTCCACAGGACATTGTTTAGTCCCCATGAGGAAACAAGCTTATAAATCATACAGAATGAAAATCTGAAAATCTAAAATAACAGAAAGTTTTGTGTGAGGTGTAGGTTTAGTCTAAGGGGAGAGAAAATATTGTTTTTGCAGAATAAAAATCATTACTTCTATGGAATGTCCCCATAAAGCATGGAAACCCAGCGTGTGTGTGTGTGCACCAGTTTGTGTGGTTTGAGGACACACATTTGTATAATGACATGGCTATTACATAGGTATTACAATATGAAGGTGGTTTTATGAGGACACTTTCTGTGTCCCGCCACTCACGTTGTCTTCAGTAAATGTGAAAATATTGTTAATGTTTTTGGAAATGGTTATTAATTAAAACATACAAATCTTTATGCTTCTAATGTGTTTGTGCCTTAAATTATAATGTTACCAAACAACCGTATTTGTACAACATGTGGTTTGTATATAAACACTCACCCTGGCTTATGTGATAATTACAGACTGCATTATTTAAATTGGCCTACATTCGTATTCAAATGAGTGTGCGTTGAGAGAGCGGTGTGTTGATTGAATGGCAGTTCAGACAATGCGGTCACTGAGGGTGTCATTACACACTTAAACTGACATCATAACACACACGTTCACCATCCCGCCTGTGATGAAGGGAAGGCTTTGTTTTTCATGGTTTGTTTGTGTGTGTTATCAGGCACTCCTCTCCGTCCCCAAACTGCCAATCATGCGTGCCTCATAAAATAAACAATACCTGTGCGTTTGATAAATCTGTTTTTTTTTTTGTTTTGTTTTTCAGCAGCGTTTCTCACTTTTGCTGTTTGTGATTCTGGATTATAGAATATGAGCAGCGACATGGAGAGTTTGTTCTTTGCCTGACACTCACTTTCTTCATGAAAGAGGAAGTCGAAAGTGAACAGCTTTATGGCTTTCTTGGACGGATGTGTTTTTGTGCGTGTCGACTTTTCTTTATTTTTGTTTTATATTTCATTTAGTTTCTCTGGCAGCAGTTACTCTGAAATGACAATCTGGCAGAGTAAAACTTTCAGTGAGAGAATAAAACTACACTTTCAGCAGTTACATGAATTACTTTAAATTTCAATCTATTTTAACTCTACTTCCTTAAATTTGAATTATGATTTTTCAATTTGTTTTAATTAAAACTGAGGAACTGAATTAATTCAAACATTTCAGGCCTTAACATAAATGTTGACCAACCCTTTATTTTACCTGTCATATAAAGATTTTTTTTTTATTTTAAACTTTTTTTTTTCCAATTTTATTTATCTTAGGAATTTGCAATGTGACCATTTGCATTTGTGACTTTCTAGGAGGCAGAATAACATGAGTGCTCAGGAATACTGACTTCTGATTGATCAGTTGTGTCATTATTTGATCAAATACTTGTGTATGTAGGGTATCAGAGCGAATCAGACAATTTATGATTTGATCAGATTGGTGTTGAACAACCCAAAGAGCCGAATTCCACAAAGAGGCCCAAGACAACAGGATGTTCGTAAATCAGATCCTGGCGCCACGAGTTTGAAGTGAGCCTAACAAACTAGCAGATTCAAACAGCTTTCAACATTAACACAAAAGAACACATTGATAATTTCAACTCAGGAGGAGATCGTCAATTTTGGGGCAAGTAACAAAGATTGATGGTCAAAGAGATGCACAGCATGACCATCACATGCAAATCCATGATAGTAATCACAGAGCTAAAGACTTTCTACTTGCCCCCCCCCACCTAGAGGACAAGAACCAGACTGAGATTCCTTAGAAGCAAGCCTAACCAACAACCACTTTCACAGAACAGCTTTCAACATTAACACAAAAGAACACATTGATAATTTCAACTCAGGAGGAGATCGTCAATTTTGGGGCAAGTAACAAAGATTGATGGTCAAAGAGATGCACAGCATGACCATCACATGCAAATCCATGATAGTAATCACAGAGCTAAAGACTTTCTACTTGCCCCCCCCCACCTAGAGGACAAGAACCAGACTGAGATTCCTTATGAGAACTTTTAACCTCTTTGGTCTTCACAGAACACATTCTCACTTTACAGAATGGCAGAGAGACTGTCTTTACATGTATATATGCCCAAAATGATGCTGAAAAGACTTATGAGCTACTTTCACTTCTATGCATAACTCTATATCATGTATGTAACCCACACATTTTCTATTCTTCTACTTTAATTTCTTTTCTTTTCCATTGAGAGTTTTGTGTTCTGAGTTAAGTTTTGCCACAATTCACAGAACACATTCTCACTTTACAGAATGGCAGAGAGACTGTCTTTACATGTATATATGCCCAAAATGATGCTGAAAAGACTTATGAGCTACTTTCACTTCTATGCATAACTCTATATCATGTAACCTACACATTTGACTATCATTTCCTAATCACTTATTGTGTATGTATTTTGAATAACTATTGAATAGATTATAGGATTATATTCATGTTGGGTATGTATGAGTTTGAAAATGCATGCTTTAAATTTTTCTATCAATCAATACTTTATAAAATATATTATATTCTGGTTATAGAAATCATGTCCAAATTATACTCTGCAAGAGCGGGAAAA
>NW_015657967.1:89491-96899 GCF_001515625.1 Sinocyclocheilus rhinocerous | reverse complement strand
ATTTTGGGTATGTACGAGTTTGAAAATTCATGCTTTAAATGTTTCTATCAATCAATATTTTGTAAAATACATTATATCCTGGTTATAGAAATCATGTCCAAATTATACTCTGCAAGAGCGGGAAAATTCGGACCATGTGACTGATAAGATAACATGTTGATTTATGTATTGGGAGGAGAAACATCGCAACACCCGAGCTAAGACAATGTCTAATCGGTCAAGACACCATTTGGGATGTGTCCAACAGCCCGGTTTAAATACTCAGGACATCATCAAATTAGGCTTTTAGTCATCGCTTTTAGCCATGCTTTTTGCCCGTTAATTCTTCGAGCGCCGTTCCAGCGTGCTTCGGCCTGCATGCCCGCTGCTACTTAGCCACAATGAGAAGAAAACCCATCTAGTCTATTCTATTCTTCTACTTTAATTTCTTTTCTTTTCCATTGAGAGTTTTGTGTTCTGAGAAGTATCTTGTGTTTTGTGCTTACAAGTTAATGTCTTAAACTGCCGCTCTTGTTACTGTGCTAATAAATAGTGTTTTCACTATACTTTGGATTTTAATATCCATTGCAGGGTTGATGTTATACGACCCGTTCAATGAATCGCTGCCCGACTCAGTGATCAGTCGTAAAACAGTGATTCTGTCCAAATTCTCTATTAAATCTTAAATTATTCCCTTTGAGCTAAATTGACCCATTTTCCTTACATGTATAAAGTGTTAGTTAGTTAGTTAGTTTGTTTGTTTGTTTGTTTGTTTATTAGCTGTATCATAATCAATTAATGATCATTCGTTCGTTCGTTCGTTCGTTGGTTCATTCATTCATTCATTCATTTGGTCACAGTTTAGTTTGGGGACCATTTCTCACTGTTAACTAACTATTAACTACAACTTTTGCCTCAATAAACTCCTAATTTGCTGCTTATTAACAGTTAGTAAGGTAGTTGTTAGGTTTAGGTATGGGGTAGGATTAAGGGCTCTAAAATATGGTCATGCAGAATACACTATTTATTTATTTATTTTGTTCAGCACAGAATGAGTGAGAATCTGTTCACACACAATTTCTGGGAATTTTTGGGAAGGTCATTGCATTTATGAAGATCAAGGAGTTTAAGGGCCAACAGGTATCCTGAGAGACATAAACCTAGTCTGCGATCAGGGTCTCTTGTCTTTGAGCGAATGCAGGAATCAACTCCATCGAACAGCTGTGAATTCTGAGGCTAAATGGAGGGGAACTAAGAGACGGTATCGATCCGGAGGTTGAATTACACAACATTCTTGCCGTTTCCCCACTAGAGCTGAGTGAAGATTTCTGCTCGTATGCAGCTTGAGTTGTGATGCTCATCAGAGAGCGACTGATGGATGCTGGCAGACGGCCGTACAGGGAGGAGTCAGTCTGCCGTGCAGTGTGCCGCCCATCCATCTTCATTACTGATGTCTAGATGTCAGTCGGTGAGAGGTGAGCCCTGGGTAGACGCCCGGCGGTGTGCTGGGCCTGCGATCCACGTGGGGTTGAAGGTTATTAGGCCATCTGCATCTGCTGATGGCTGACCTCTATTGGATGTGCTTCATTTTTGCTACACCTACACCACCATTTTTACTGCTGCTTAGTTGCATATATTTTGCAACTCCACATTTTTGCCACAAAATATAGTATAATAATATAAAATATACTATAATATAATATTTTTGTGTAAAAATGTATATAAAAATGTTCTCTAAGCAGAAAGAAAGAAAGAAAGACAGACAAATATTTGGAGGTGAAAAATATGATATATAATAAATTTGTATAGCCAACATGTATTTTTTTTAATTGTAATATAAACAATTAAGCACTACCACCACATATATGCAAAAAGTGGTAAAAATTAGAAAATGTCACTTAATTTTAAATTGTATCATATTTTTACCACTTTATCTATTTTTTGTATGTTTATATTTGCATGAGATGCATTTTTCACCACAAAATAATATACATTTTATTTTTGCATAAAAAAAGTTAGTTGTTCTAAAATGTGTGTGTATGTATGTATGCATGTATGTCACGACACAGGCTAGGAGACACAGAGGGATGTGATCAAACAGTGGTATTTATTGGTAGAATCGACAGTGAGAAACAGGAGCAGATGAGAGGTGAGTATGACACAGAGTGAATGTCCAGGTGGCTTTGCTTTCCGTAATAGCTGGGTAACTTGCAGGAACCTCGTGGTGTGGCGGGATCGATGGAGAACTGGAGCAGTGGAGAATCGGGAACCTCAGAGGTAAACAAACACAGGTAATTAGGAATGGAGATAGTCAGGTTGAGTTCAGTAATGTGAACGGTAGACCGGACCAGGAGCGTGTGTGAAGTGAGCACAGATATAGGGGAGCTTGATGAGCTGCAGCAGGTGTGGGGAATCAGAACACAGATGATTGAGATCTGGTGAACGTGGGTGCTGATGACTGTGGTGACCGTGGTTGAGAATAGATGTGAGCTGGGGAGGATAGTGGGACATGGAGTCCAGAGCTGGTGACTGGTGACAGAGACTCCCTGACATTACCTCCCCTTCCCGGAAGACGCATCCGTTACATATCCACTGGGGAGGGGGGGGTGAGCGCCCTGGAGGCTGGTCCAAGACGGAGACACGGGAGGCCTCCAGGGCGGATCAGGGAGCTCAGGGGGCCATGGCGGAGTAGGGAGCTCGGGAGGCCCTGGCGGAGCAGGCAGTTCGGGAGGCCATGGCGGAGTAGAGAACTCAGGAGGCCATGGCGGGGTAGCCTTTTTGCTACACCTACACCGCCATTTTTAATGCTGCTTAGTAGCCTCCTATATATATATGGTGCTTAATTGTCATAAAGTTTTTTACATTGCAATAAATACATAAATAAATGTTGTAGTCCCACCCACAGTCAACTCTCATTGGTCCCAGTTCTGCATAGCTATACTATAAATATGTTTTGATTGGCTGTGGCTGTGGTGCATTATGCAGCAGTTGCCATTAAAATAATGTCAAAATGTCTAAATGACATGAAAAATAATTAAAAAAAATATTTTAAATTATGCAAAATATTATTAATTTTGATCTTGAGGTGAAATGCAACCAAGGCATTTTTTCGTGAGATTCACCCCAATAACCATTTCTAATAGCATCTATCATAGCACATTTTGTGAGAATAAACATGCAGTATCACATCATTAGAGCCTCAAAAGTTTATTTGCATGTGTTTAATTGTATTAATGAGTCTCAGGCTTCCAGCAGTCAGAGTTGACAGAACTCTCACCATCACTGTTTGTGGAGTTTTTCCGATTACTAGTGACAGCAGCGCCATGTTTTCCTTGCAATCAGTAGTTTGCAGCAATCAAACAAGAAACATAAAAGGATTCACACCAGGAAATAAATACATGCACTAATTGAAAGCAAAACAGCATATCTTATTCCAGATGAAGCTTGTAACACTCCAAAGAGAAAGGAAAAATTGAAATCGCATCATATGACCCCTTTAAAAAGGCATATGGTGAGGATAATATGGATGTTTAGAGGAAAACGTATGATGGCCCAAAGTTGTGGACTGTGCATCTCAGTGACCCTCGGATTCATTTTTTTTACCAGCAGCTCTCTTAATCTTGGTTTGTGACAGCTAGAAGGCCTTGTGTGATACCATATTACAGGCTAAGATAAATTCATTCAGTTTTCTGAAAGTGTCATTGGCAGCTCTACATATTTTCCACTCCAGCTCATTGTGTGCGACACGTTTACATTCATGATGTTACTCTGATTACACTTACAGAAATGTCCCAGGTTCAATACAAGTTCAGCTCTTCAGTATTTGTGGCAAAAAATCGATTACCACAGACAATAATTTTAGACTTGTCCTTCAGTTTAAGAGGCAATAATGAACATACAGCCACAAAACCTTTCTGTGCAGTTATAATCCTTTATTTCCACTCATGGTCAAGTCTATTTCACGTGATTTTGAGTTTTTAATGAGCAGATTTTTGATAGTTATCTGCATTAATATTTTGCAAATCAGTAAAGTTTTTCTCTGCTCTTGATATCAAACATGAACAGACATGCACACATTAAAACATCAAAATTGGGGAAATGGGGGAAAATCTGACCATTTGCTTAAACTTTATGGCATTCCCTGATAAAATAACAATTTAAAGTGTTTATAGGTTTACAGGTTGCCTTAATTTTGGAGAAATTTAGGATTTCATCGCATGCTCACCAATGGATCCTCTGCAGTGAAAGGGTGCCATCAGAATGAGAAAACTTCATACTTCAAAATGTTGCTTTCAGCTAAAATACGAGTCCATAATCCATAATATTGCTTCCTCCAGTATAAAAGTCCATTCCCTGTTGTCCTTGCACATGTAGCGAATCAGCTCATGGGGAAATATGAATAATTAATCAACCTGAAGGGTATGTGTGTTCATTCAAAGAAAGGTTTTCCTATGGATTAATTAGAAGAGTCCATTTCTACTGTGCACTGTGTCTCTTCCTTATGAAAAAGGCAGTGATTTTCCCTACTTACATTTCATTAGGTCGTAAATGTATCTGGTGTCAGGGTTGCCATGGTAACCAGGGGGGGCCTGGTGTCGTTGCAGACATCCTGGCATCCAGTTTATTGGGTGAGGGGACTGTGACGATTTGTTAATCTAATGAATAACTGATTTGTTAAATCAAATGAAAAATTGTGTGTTTGATTGGTCCAGACGCTACACACATCAAAATCCACCCATATATTTGTTAAAAATGTTAACTGTTTTGGCTTGTAAATGGTGTTTAATCTGTGTATATCTCTCTCCTGATTCAGACCATATGTCTTTTTCACTGGAGGAAGCAATATTATGGATAGATGTCTCGTATTTTAGCCGGAAGCAACGGTTTGAAGTTAAAAATGTCTTGATGGATTTGTTTGTTTGGTTTGTGGATTACTTGTGGATTATTGTGATCTTTTTATCAGATGTTTGGACAGCTATTTATCATTCTCATGGCACCCATTGCCTGCAGAGGATCCATTGGTGAGTAGATGATGTAATGCTAAATTTCTTCAAATCTGATGAAGAAACAAACCTGAGGGAGGGGAAATTTTCAGCAAACTTTCATTTTTGGGTGAACTGTTCCTTTAAGCATTAATCATCATGTAAACTCACTCATTACACTAAGCATAAACCTGCATTGCACAGGGAAATCAATGTCTGTGTGGGTTTATTTGTTTATATAATCAGAACTCTGATTAATGATGATTATAAGTTGATTCATCATGCAAACATCTTTGTACATGTGTATATCCACATCTCTTTCTGTAGTTGTTTTGGCAGGTTCTTTCAAGAAGTTTAATAGCATTTGCAAATTTGCAGCAGAGCTTCATTACTGCTTTGAGAAACATAATTACTAATAGATACTTTTGATGTTATGAGTGTAAACATTCAGCAAACAGCATCATAGTCCATCTACAGTGCTGGCAAACATCCACATCAGTTTAATAACTGTAATTAAGTGTATGTTTGATATGACTATATGAACAAAGAAAGAGAAAAGGGCTTTCATACTAATTATGTATATGTTTCTGACTATATAAGTCTAAAGAAAGTTTAAGATTTTTAAGAACTAAAGTGTTGTAAAATTCTAAACATTTAAATATGAAATATTAATATGTTTTATGGAAGCTTGTTTCTTCCACGGGATATACAAAAATGTATAAAGGATTACTGTATCGTTTTATATAAATTCTGAGGAAAGTCATAACTGTGTAATATAAACTAATAATTATGAGATGTAAACTCAGAATTGCAATAAAAAAGTCAGAATTCTGAGTTTATATTTCAAGATTCAAAATTTGTCAATTCTGAGTTTATATCTTGCTATTCTAAATTTGAATCTCACAATTCTAAATGTATTTCTCTGAATTCTGAGTCTATACTTTGCAATTCTAAATGTATATATTACAATTGTAAATGTATTTCTCACAATTCTGACTTTATATCTCTCAGTTCTGAGTTTATATCTCACAAATCTAAATGTATATCTCACAATTCTGACATTATATTTCGCAATTCTAAATGTATATCTCACAATTCTGAGTTTTTATCTCACATTTCTAAATTAATATCTCGCAATTCAAATTTTTAGGGAAAAAAAAAATCCAAATTGCGAGAGGAAAACTCGTAACTTAAACTCAGAATTCCATAATAGTATTAATATTTATCTTGCTGCAATGCATTTTTCAAGAACGCATGCAGTGTTCAGCAGATTACTTTCAGTCGATCAGCAATATTAGCACTGTTTAGATTTTCTGTTAAATGAAGCTCATTGACTTGTTCTGAGAAGTGAATCACTGTTAGTGTTCCTTTGGTAACTTGATTTCATTTGCTGTCTCTCTGTCTAGCTATCTATATCTCTCTGACTCCCTCGCTCTCACCTCAATCTCTATACTCTATTTCGTGGTGATTTACCGTGGTCCGTAGTGGCCCTGAATCGCTCTGAGAAAATTTGTTCCTTGATAAGCCTTGAGAGTCCATGAGACCAGCTCCACCAGAGAAGCAGAAATGCCATGTGCTGAAGAATCATTATTTTAATGGCTCGATCTGCCATTAATCACAGTCACAGACTAAAACACTGACACACAGAGAAAGAAACACAAGAGATGGTGAAAACGTAAGAGACTGGTCATGTAATGAGGGTTAGTAGTGCGTGTGTGTGTGTGTGTATGAAGAGTTCAGATGCAAAAGCCTCTAAGCGCCGTCTGAATTTTTTGTATAAATTATTTTTTAATTTTTTTATATGGATTTTAAAATTTTTATATGAATATTATTTTTTTGTATTATTTGTGTGTGTGCGCGTGTGTGTGTGTGTGTGTGTAAAGATTCCACTGGAGGCGAGTGTAGTGAGAACCCAAGTGCAGCTTTATTTAAACAGTGTTGGGCAAGTTACTTCCAAAATGTAATACATTATATATTACTAGTTACTGTCTTTTGAAAGTAATTAGTTACATTACAATATTACTGTCTCTGAATTGTAATGCGTTACACTACTTTTGAGTTACTTTCACCAAAATATCCACATAAGTATTACAAAACGCCAAAATGTAGTTTATTGCTGCTCATTTTACATCCAGTGGAGGGTAAGTGGTACGTCTATATAGCATACAATTGTAAAATCATATTTAGATACCGGTATAGGTCTACATTAATGTTACGTTGTAGCCTAGTTTAGGTTAAACACAGATAAGCACAAGCCGCATTATTACATTCATAAATAACACCGGTAAATAAAGCTAAATGTTATAATATACAAACAATAAACACAATACCTAGCCTATAATACAAATAGTTTTTGTATTATTTATGTTTTATACATATTGTGAGAAATAGGCTTTTATCATATATCCTGACTCAAATAATGTGTTTCTATCAGCAAACACTGAGAA